>NW_028113959.1:0-65242 GCF_964289735.1 Phaethon aethereus | reverse complement strand
GTATTGGGGATATGTGGGGAATTGTTACTAGATTAATCTACTCGGTTATACAAGGAATGCAGGTATCTGCAGTACTCAATTGGAAACGAAAACACGAATCAATACTATAAAGAAAAAGATGGGGGATTGTGAAATATGTTCATCTGATTCGTGTGATGAAGTGTAAGCTTCTGGACTTTTATGGATTTCTCCTGCACCATAAAAAGGGGTATTTTACAGGAGAAAGTTAAACTACTTGGCTGGTATATCAGCTCAAACCAGTTTGACCACTGACCGCATAGTATTGTGTAAAGAAAGTGCATGCATACGGTTTGGGGTCATCCTGGGGGCACGCCGAGGGAGATTCGAGAAGACTCTAGCAGAAGAAGAGGGCATGCGCTGAAGAAGACACGCCTGTTCATTAACATGTATTAGCAGACACGCCTATTCATGAATATGTATTAGCGAACAGGATCACGCTGAGGAAGATTCGAGAAGATCCTAGAAGGAGAAGAGGGCATGCGCCAAAGAAGACACGCCTGTTCATGAATATGTATTAACGGACAGGATATAAACCAGGAACAGGAGCTGTACCGCGTGCGTCTTGGTGGAGCGGAGACTCCCGGCGCACCCAGCGCTGTTTGCTTGCCTCTATTCGCTTAATAAATTGTACATTTGAATTGGAATCCTGTTTGGGACTAAATCATTTATAACACAGATAATTAATCAGACTGAAATTAGCGGTATCATTAGAGGAACATGGAAAGCTTTTAGGGCAAAGCACTCTATAACTACAAATCCCTTGGTGAGATATAATAAAGGTTATCATAGCTTTGTACGGGCGCTTTTCCCATCACGAGGAGTAGTACAGCTATGTGAAATATGTTCATCTGATTCGTGTGATGAAGTGTAACCTTCTGTCCTACGTATCCTTGTATGACCGCAAGCCTAAGTCTAGCAGAGTGGTTAATGTATATAATGTAATACATTGTAAACTTCAATTGGAATCCTGTTTGGGACTCAGACGTTTATCTCAGCTAGAAAAAGCAATAGTTAGCTTGTCGGCAGAAATGGAAATTATCGCCAATTATCGTATACATACGGAGGGGTTAACAGATGGAATTTTGGCCTGTGAGAAAACTGCAGTTAGAATATCAGAAAATGGATGGCTGGGTAAGAAACAGATACTATGCTGGGTGAGAGAAAACAGCCCAAGAGATAAGAAAGTTGATCAAGGTTAGGGGAGGATGGGGAAGGCATGCAGTAACGGAGGAATATAAAGCACAATTCACAATTTTGTTTGCCTTGTAACATTCTGCTATTGGCTTGAGCATGGTTGATATGTGACTGCTGGATTACGGTAATATGCCGCGTGAACAAAGCCTACGAACCAACAGACAGGGTGGCTGGGGCACGTGCAGCACGTCTGGCCAGCGGGCGCGTATGCCATAGGCTCTCTGTGTTGAAAGGTGGCAACCAAGGCGTGTTCTGACACTCGCTGGCCACGTGTGTCGAAACTCGTTCCTCTGCAAATGTATAAATACCGGGATTTCCCAAAGGGCAGTGGGCCGGTGTACGGCAAGGCCACCGTTGCCTCCGTGGGGACGCCCATGTAAAGCTGGCACCTACCGACTGCTGGGCTGAGTTCGTGGTGCAGGACGATAGAAGAATGTACAGATGGTCCATCTTCCTCACAGTCCTCGGGTTGCGAATGAACCATCAGGTTTTGTTTATAGATAAACAAAAAGGGGGTGATATTGGGATCACCCTGCATGGCTCGACCTTAAGGAGAAGGAGCTGTGGCATTGAGAAGCTGGTAAACAGCCGGACACCTGCAGGGCTCAACCTTGAAGAGAAGGAGCTGTGGTAAACAACTAAGAAGAAGCAAAGGAGCGCGTGGACATACAGAGGCGACCAATCCTGCCTCTGTGAGAGTCGCGTGGACTTAAAGCAATAGCCAACCGGGTAGCACTTTTAGGTGCGTGAACGCGCTGTATTTGTATAAAAAGCACGCTACGCTAACAATAAAGGTCTTTGGCCTGAAGCCCTGCCACAGTCCGTGCCTTATTACTCCACACTCCTGAGCAATTTTTTCTCCAGGCTTAACAGTCCCAGACCTCTCAGCCTTCCGTCCTATGGAAGATGCTGCGGTCCCTTAAATCAGCTTTGTGGCCCTTTGATAGCCTTGCTTTAGCAGGTCAACAACTTTCTTGCACTGGGGAGCCCAGCACTGGACACAGCACTCCAGATGTGGCCCACCGGTGCTCAGTGGAGGAGAAGGTTAACTTCCCTCCATCTGCCGGCAATGCTTTTCCTAATGCAGCCCAGGAGGCTGCTGGCCTTTGCTGCGAGGCTGCCTGGCTGGCTCATGCTCAGCTGCTTGCCCTCCAGGACCCTAAGGTACTTCTCTGCAGAGCTGCTATCTAGCCAGTCAGCCCCCAGCATGATGTCCACAGTGTGGCTGGATGACAGGCTGTCCTCCCCCGGGGACTTTCTCAGCAGCAGCTTGTCCTTCTTGGAGATCGGCTTCACCTCTGTCACAGGCCCCACTCATTGCTGCAAGTGTCACCTGGGACAACAAACCCCTCTCCTGCCAGGGCTGCACAGCCCAAGGCCGTTTTCTGTCTGGTCTTGGGGACTGCAGCTTTTGCTCTCGTTGTGAGAACCTCCTTCATCATTATGTTGCCTCCTGCCATCCACTCCAGCACACATCGGCTGTGAAGCCTTTCCACACAAAGAGGGCCAATCTTTTGGTATCAGGTGTCCATGTGACAAATCTGCCCTTGGCCCTGGTGCCACATCTGAGGTGCTACAGGCCTAATGTGCACCAAAGCCCACAGCCTGGAGCACAGACAGCAGGAGGACAACATGCCATCGCAAAGCTGTGACGTTAGGGGAGCAAGAGTCAAGATGGAAAAGGACAGCTCCCACAGCTTTTGTGACTGACGGAGATACAACATCTTTAGGCGAGACTAACAGGGAAGGCGAGAAGTGGAGGATGCCCTGCTTGCTACCAGAGCAGGTCAGATGTGTGGATGTTCTCTATGGGACATGCAACAGGATGTTGCGTGTGGGTCAGCTTCTAACTGTGCCACCCAGTCTGAGGCTCACCTGGACCTTGTACTCCCAAAAGAGGAAAAGTTGGTCAGGGATGGGAAGACCAGTTTCAGCCTTGGTTGTAGTCAGCATGAAACTGTGGTCTCCCAGATCTGCACAGAAGCGGGGAAGGAGAGTAGCCGAGCACAGACCCTGCACATGCGGGAATGAGAACTTGGCCTACTGAGGGCACTGGCAGGTGGGATCCCATGGGGGCAGTGTCAGGGCCCTGAGAGCATCCACAGGCCTTCAGGACCCTAATCAGCCTCACCTGGGGCCTCCATCCACACCTCTGTCCATGGGCCCAGGAGACCATTGAAGACCAGGCCTGAGTTTCAGCCCCAGCTTGATCGATGCTCTAGGTGTACTGGTCTCCAGACATAGCCTTGCCTGTCCATCGACCTTGTTCACTTGTACGTGAAGAGTCACTTCCCAGCTTGATTCTTTATGGGGTGTACAATGGATGACACTGTGGCCCTCCAAGTGCCAGAGCCCAGGTGAGTCACAGAGGCCTAGGGCCTTTCTCCTTCCTTTCTTCCCATCACTTGATCAGCTTTTGGGAGGAGAGGAAGGAAAAGCAGATGAGGTTTCTGGGTGCCAATGACTGAAAGGATGGAGCAGAGCCATCACATGTGAAATGATCTAAAGCCTAGGCTAGTTCAAAACTGTTATCTTCTGTTCCTATATCTGAGGCCTTCTATCTTCAGGAAGAACCTGGAAGCTCCGAGATCCCTCCATCTTGCCCTCTTTTAGCAATTCAGTTGACCGTACCCAAGTCAGAGGCTTTCCTTCAGTTCTGTTTACAGTGTAAAGCACCCCATGGTCTGGAGATATGGCAGGATAGTTGCATAAGGATCCCACTCCTTTGGACAAGAAGATGGATGTTCCCGGGAGGATGGATGTTCTCAGGGGGCATGACGTACCAATAGCTGTGTTCAGGGAGCTGGTCAAAGGCCTTGTCTCCATTTCTGTAACGGCGGCACAGATGCCTGGTTCATGTGTAAACTCTTTCTCCGGATTCTGGCATTTAGCGAGCAAGCTGGTCTGACCTCAGAGCTGGCCCTGCTTGGAGCCAGTGCAACTCTAGAGACCTCCTGACCCTCCTTCCACCCTGAATTGTCCTGTGATGTAGAGACCCTCTCCTCCAGCTTAGTCTCTTCTCATATGACATGTGGCAAGGCACAGGCCTGTTGGGAAAGAGACTGCTGCGAGGGGGTCTCTAGTCCAGCCTCCAGGCTGGCCGTGACTTTGCGGCGCTGAAACTTGAAGAGCTCCAAAGGTGGAGATCATGGCAACGCTCCTCCTAGTCCATTTTATTTTTCCTGAGGTTCAGCCTAAAGCTCCCAAGAGGCAGCTTGTGGCTGTTCCTTCTGTCGTATCAATGGTGACTGCAGAAAACAGGTTGGCTCCGTTATCCCTCCAGGCAGGTGCAGGCTCTTGCTAGGTAAACCCGTGCCTCCACTTCAGCAGGCTACAGACACCCAGCTCCCTCAGACTCTCCCCACAGCTCATCCTTTAGGCCCTTCACTTCAAGTTGGCAGACCTCCTCCAGACACTCCACTCTCCTTTCGAAATGTGAGAACCACTGACTCATATGGCATTGTCACAGTTCCCTTAGTCAGTCAGGTCCCTGTCCATGCTGCTGCATGGAGTTGTTTCTGAGCTTTTCCTTCAAAACCTTGAGGTTTCTGCTGGCCAAATCCCAGGTGTGCCAAGGTCCCTCTGGACTGAACCTCCAACAGTCCAGCTTTTAAAGTATGCGTGCCAACGGCCATCCTGAGTCGTGGTGCCTCTAACAAGATCAGAACTTAAGTAGCTGCAGGACACTACAGAGAAGAAAAGAGTACTGGCGTTAAGTTGAGTTGCAATGCGAGGTAGAAAGCACCACAGTAACAACCTCAGAGACACCAAAGGAAGGTTCAAAGTGAGCAAATGCAGGGCCACTGGATAAACAGTGAAAAGTCCTTGGCTTTTTGCATGGGTGGGGATAAGGATGGTTAAAGAGCAGGACTTGAGAGGTGGGAAAAGAATGAAAAGGGAATGAATGGTGAAGCAAAGGAAATAACCAGGGCTGTTTGGGGATACCTGTGAAGCAGTCCTGCATCTGAGCAACACTGCCTGGAGGAGGAGAAGACAACTTCAGCTGATCTGACTATGCCAGCATCTGACTTACTTCCATGGTCACGGGGAACCTGACAGCTTTCCCTACTGTCATCAAGGGCACACCTAGAGAGGAAGGAACCACAGCATCATTTAGTTTTCCACTCTCCTGAATGGGACCTCAGTAGGTCTCCAGTCCAACCTCATGCTCACAGCAGAATCGGCTACGGAGTCAGACCACTTTGCTCAAGGCTTTGCCACATGGGGGCTGGAAAATGTCCAAGGACAAAGACAGGAAAACATCTCTGGGAAACCTGCTTCAATGTTTGGATGCCCTTATGGAGAAAAAGATTGTCCCTATCTCCAGCCTCAACATTCCTTATTTCAACATTTGACTATCGTCTATTATCGTCCTGCCAAGCACCACGGTGACAAGACTGGC
The DNA here is from genome assembly GCF_964289735.1 of Phaethon aethereus. Lineage (NCBI taxonomy): Eukaryota > Metazoa > Chordata > Aves > Phaethontiformes > Phaethontidae > Phaethon > Phaethon aethereus. Next base: position 59,625 of record NW_028113959.1, on the reverse strand, counting down.
TCCATCTTCCTGAAAACCTCCCTGCAGGGACTGGCTGGCTGCTATGAGGTTCCCCAGACCTTCCCTTTCCCAGGCCGAAGGCAGCCCTTTCCCTCAGTTTCTGCTCCCCAGGCAAGTGCTGCAGCCCCTGCGCATCTTGGCAGCCTCCCACTGAAGTCACTCCCAGTTGTCAACGTCTTCCTTGATGTGGTGGATTGACTCTGGCCAATAGCCCGGCAGCCACGCAGCCGCTCACTCTTTCCCCCCCTTCCCCACTGGGACAGGAGAGAGAACAGGAAGAAATAAAGCACGGAAAGTTGTGGGTCAAGATAAAGACAGCTTAGCAGGTGAAAGAAAGAGATTTTTTAAAAATCAACAAGCAATAATAATAACAAGCAACGCAAAGGCAACCACTCACCACTTCCCACAAGCAAAAATGATGCCCAGCCAGTCTCCACACAGAAGACTTTTGAATGAAAAAACATTAATGGAGAAGCCGCTGCCTGAGCATTCACACACCAATCAAGGAGTTGCACACACACCACCCGAGACTTTAACTGCTGGGTCTGGAGTCCCTTTGCAGCAGGAGACTCCAGTGAGCCGACGTGTGCGCCTTTCGACTCTACACACACACACACACACACACACACACACACACAGAGTCTCTCTTGGGTGCTTTCTCTTCCCTCAGGCTCAACCCTAGGTTTCCTGAAGCAGAATCTCTGACATGACGTATACCAGTTGAATTTATTAAGCGGTACAGTGGTGAAGAACAGCTTGAGCTGAGTGCCTCTGGAGACGGACCCCGAACCAGAGACTCTCTGGACAATTATACCCTTACAGTCTAAGCTCCCCTCCCCTTGTGAGACGGTTTAGTCCAGTTGGAGTATTTGGGTCTGGGGTCTCCTTTTTCCTCATTGGATCCTTTCACTGTCTCCAAGCGGGCCGTTCTTTTTCGTTTCTCGATGAGGCAACCTCTGCTGATGGATGTGGCTATCTTATCTTTCTAATTTACACCAGTTTCAGGGCCTTCCCTCACGCGACTAAGTAAGAGTTCAGTAGAACTTCATCAGTAGCTAGGTGAAAGTTCACCGCTCATGAAGGTCTAAGGCCTTTTACTAATGCTATGCAATGGATTGCATGTGAACTAGGAAGTGATTCCTGTAACAAAAATATTCTAGTTCCTTCTTCCTCTGTCCCAGCTTTTATTGCTCAGCACAACGTCGTACGTTAGAGAGTATCCCTTTGGTCAGTTGGGGTCAGCTGTTCTTGCCCATCTGCAGCCCACTCACTGGGAGGGAGCAGAGGCGGCCTTGACACTGTGCAAACACTGCTCAGCAATAGCCAGAACACTGGTGTGTTATCAACACTGTTTAAGGCACAAATGCAAAACATAGCACCACACAGGCTGCTATGAAGGAAGGTAACCCCATCCCAGCCAGATCAGTACACCTGAACTGGGGCCCTAAAACTGGATATAATTGGTTACAGGTGGTCTAACAAGCAATGAGCATGGGGAGACAACCACTTCCCTCACTCTTTTGGCGAGGCTCCTCTTTATACACTTCAGGACACTGCTGGCTGCCTTTGCTGCCAGGCCACACTGGATCAAGTGGTTAATGTCTTTTGTAGTTAATAATTCTAATCTTTCATATATTTTCACCTGTGCTGATACAATGACCATTTCTGAAGTAATGTTTTCAGCAGACTGTCTAGACAAAGGCCCTTTCCATTGTTCTCCTTCCCTTACTCTTTGTTCATTCAGATACTTCCCACCCACACTGCTGCTTTGAGCTTCAGGGACTAAAAGCCTGCCTGTCTTTCAGTAGTATAACGGTATCTTTAGCCAACTCTTTTAATTGTATCTACCTTTATCTATCTATCTATCTAAAACATTTCTCGTAAGATCATCCCTTGTAGAAAGGCGACCTCATTAGAGGCAGCTTGTACTTAGTATATGGTTGAGGAGTGTTTTATTGCTTAAGACACTTGATCGTGCTTTACTTTGCTTTGCTTGCAAATGGGAAACATCCTTCTGTGCCTGTGTGCAGCCAGTCCTCTAAGGAAAGTGGGTGGCAGATGGTGCAATGGAGCTCTAACATTCAGCTCCCAGAGTTCAGAGAAGTCTGATGAAGGGAAAGTGATGTAAATCCCAGGTGGCCAACGACAGGTGGGGAGTCTGGGGAGGTGAGGAGCAAGGTTGTCCACCCAGTGTCAGATCTCAAGGGACTGCTTTTCCTACCTGTCCAGACCTCCTCAGGAGACGCTCCTGACACTCAGGATCCATATCAGTTGGATAATGCTTCTATCACTTCTTTAAACTGAAATTAACAAAATACCGCCTTTAAAATTAAAAATAACTTTATTAGGTGCACTTTGAAATCTTCCTTCTTAACCACGCTATGAAACAACTCAGATTAGCTATACGAGTCTTGCAGACGTGGAGAACGTTACAGGAAGAGGCATGACTTGTTAGGGCTTTCTGTGTTTTAAGGAGCCCCATGGTGTATTTGGGGCTCAGTCCGTGAACCTCAGATACTGGGAGAAGACTGAACAAACCTCTCAAGAAGTCAAAGCCAGAAGCAAACCCCAAAATACCTTGAAGCATTAATGGGACTTAATGAGACCCATTACTGCCAAAGGCTCCTCATTGACTCATTAGAGCAGATACTTGGAGACGGTGACTGCAGGTAGGCAAGGGCACTGCACAGGTGGCTGTAATGCTGAGAAAACCCTTGGTTCGTTTTATGAAGCAGGCAAGGCCAAACCCTGAGCCCAGGTCCTGGGAAGGCAGTTTCTGAGAAGAGAAGAATAAAGTTTTGTCTCACTGGCCCTGGTGGTAGAGACAGCTGCTATAGTCAAGACGACAAAGACCTCAGTCCTTTTGGACCTCTCGGTCTTGCTAGAACCCTTGGCCATCTCTATGCAGGCTGCCCTACACTGTCCCATGCCTCACCTCTTTCCCTTCAGCTTGCTGACAGCCATCTTGCTTTCCCACCTAGCTCTCACCCTGGCATTTCTATGCCTTCACTGATGGCTCTCCACCCTCACCAGCTGCTCCTTGAAACACAAAGCCATGGGATAATCCAGACTCCCTCTGGGTGATCTCTTGCAGCACAAGACTACCCTCTCAGTGAGGATTATTTTTTCTCACATCCAGACAGAACCTTCCCAGCTGTAATTTGTGGAGGTTTCTTGCTCTTCCCGCTACTAAGAAAAGCTCCATTGTCCCTGAAACTGTGAGGAATGAGCGATTCGTGTAAAGAAAATCTAGTGAATATAAGCTTGAAGCAAATGTCATTGATATTGAAATAAAGGAATATATGTAGGGCATGACCATAAACAGGGGAGTGGTAGTCTTTATGTAACTTCCTGATAAGTATAGTTTGGGTAACTCCCTTGATATGTGTAACTTATGTAGCCTCCTGATATGTAAGTTAGTTCCTGATATACTAGTGCAAACCAGTGTTGTAAATAACCGCAGAAATGTCAAGAAAATGTATAGCCAAATAAGGTAGCATAATATAAGTAGAATAACGGAGCACCTGCACAGGTGAGGTCACGTACAGTGCACTGACGAAGAGGAGCATCTTCCTCCCAACGACCACCGGACGATCACCTAGAAAAAGATGAAGCATGCGCAGACCGGGGAAGTGGTGACGTACTTAAAGAAAGAGTCATCTTCCAAGAAAAAGGCGGAGAAAGGCAAGAAACGAAGCCTAGAGAAGTATAAAGGAAGGAATTGTAAGAAGTGAAGGTGTGCGTCTTGGTGGAGCGGAGACTCCCGACGCACCCAGCGCTGTTTGCTTGCCTCTATTTGTTTAATAAATTGCAAACTTAAATTGGAATCCTGTTTGGGACTAAATCATTTATCACAACTGGGGACTCGTCCGGGATGGTCTTGGTTCCTGAATACTGACTTGATCTAGGAGGGGCGCCCCACCATTTGGTGGCTCCTGATCGGGTCGGGTCGGGACTAACACCATCCTGAACCCAAATAGGGGCAAGCAAAGAATTTGATTTTTTATGAGCTCCCTTGCCGGCTGCAGCAGTTTATTTTGCCCGTAATTCTGCGCGCGAAGATCCGAACGAAGACGACGGGGTTGTAAGTATTTAAGGTGTATACCGTTCGGTTGGGTGGGATTCGGTTGCCTGTGTGTGTAAGAGTGTGACTGAGACGGAACCTCGTTCCGAAGCGATTGTGGAGGTCTTCTAACCGCGGTTCCAATCTCCCGCGAGGGACTTGGCCGGTGAAGGACCGAAGCGATTTTTATAGGATCCATAGGTGAGTGGGAAGTTTGAAACCCCCTGCAAGACACTCTGCTTGGTAACCAAGGGCTGGAGGAATTGCCACAGTAAAAATTCCTAGATGGGTCAGACGAAATCGAGAATCCAGGACCAGAAGAAAGGGAGCGAATTACTAAAAATACCTCCGGAGATCCCATTAGGAATAATGTTAAAACATTGGAATAATAAGGGCCCTGGAAAAGGGAAGACAAAAGAGAAATTAGTTAAATATTGTATGGTAAAATGGACAAAGAACCCCTTGAGACCCCACGTTTTTTTTGGCCTGTATTTGGGTCATTTGAGGATTGGGTTTGTCAGGCGCTAAACCTGTATGTAAATTCTAAGGAACCGTTTTGCCAAGAGGAGAGCGAGTATGCTAGTTTATGGATAAAGGCCTGTGTGGGCATTTTTCATCTTAAAACAGGAGTAGGGAAAAATAAGACCGTAGGGGAGCAACACATGGAAAAGGAAAAGAAGGATTGGGACCCCCTAGATCACTTACCTCCCCCATATAATCCAGCTACCCGTCAAATACCGTCACCAAATCTGACGACTTCCCCTACGGCCCCGGGGTCGAATTCAACTCTAAGGGGAGGATCCCAAACTGAGCACCCAGAGCGTCTTTGTATCCTTTACGGGAAGTACCTCTGGGTGGAGATAGAGGACTGGCAAGAGAGAGGGTTGGAAGAATTACTAAGAGAAGCTCAAAAGGTTTATGTCAGGAGGGACGAAGAAAAACAAGAAGCAGAGGCAAGAATTTTTGTAGCAGCAGTGAGGGAAAGTCAGAGGAGTAAGACTCAGCTGGGAGAGAAAAAAAGATAAGAGACCAGAACAGCCACCCCAGGGACAATCTCATCAAGACAGACCCACAATTCCCATCTGTTACTATTGTAACAAAAAGGGACGTGTTCAGAAAACCTGCCGTAAACGGGAATGGGATGAGAAAATGTTCAAAGAGGATTAGGGGTGTTAGGGGCTGTATCTTCTGGGGACCTCAACATCAACAGAGCCCTTGATAAAACTATTAGTAGGTCCCCAAAAAGAAGAATTTTTATTTTTAGTAGATACTGGAGCTGAAAGGTCAACGATTCAGAAACTCCCAAAAGGGGTAGGAAAAGGAAAAGCCCAGATGTCAGTAACAGGTGCAAAAGGAGAACCCTTCAAAGTCCCCATCTTAGAAGAAGTAGAGATTGAGACAGAGACAAAAATTTGTTTAAATGATTTACTTTTATTACCAGAAGCAGAATATAACCTATTAGGGAGGGACTTGATTTTAAAACTAAACCTAACTATTCAGAACCAAGGAGATCGGTTATATATTAACTTATGTACCTTAACCCAACTTGATGAGGAAAAAATTGACCCCCAAGTATGGTATAAGGAAGGAGATGTTGGGAGATTAGATATGGAACCCATCAAGGTACAAATAACAGACCCTCATAAGCCAATTAGAATTAAACAATATCCTATATCTATAGAAGGCCGGAGAGGTCTAAAATCTATTGTGGATAAATTACTAAAAAATGGGACTTTGGAACCATGTATGTCACCCCACAATACCCCGATACTCCCTGTAAAGAAATCAGATGGTACATATAGGATGGTACAGGATTTGAGAGCCGTGAATCGGCGAACAATCACCAAATTCCCTGTCGTGGCAAATCCTTATACTTTATTGAGTCACCTGTCTCCTAAACATATTTGGTATAGTGTAATAGATTTGAAAGATGCCTTTTGGGCCTGTCTTTTGGATAAGGGGTTCAGAGATTATTTTACCTTTGAATGGGAAGACCCCGAAACAGGACGAAAAACAACAATTAAGGTGGACTGTGCTACCACAAGGGTTTACGGAGTCACCAAATTTGTTTGGACAGACCTTAAAGAAAATCTTACAAGGTTTTACAGTACACGAGGAGGGAAAAATTATTACAATATGTGAATGATTTACTGGTAGCAGGAGAAAATGAAGAGGAGACCCGAAAAGCCACCATTAGATTGTTAAATTTTTTAGAGAAAAAGGGATTAAAAGTGTCCTGCTCGAAATTACAATTTATAGAGCAAGAAGTAAAATATTTGGGACATTGGTTAAGCAAAGGAAAAAAAAAGAAATCAGATCCTGACCGGGTTTCTGGTATTTTAATCCTAAGACCTCTACAGACTAAAAAGGGAATGGAAAAAAAAAAAAACAAAAAAACCAAAAAAACAAACAAAACAAAACAAAAACAAACAAAAAAAAACCCCAAAAAACCCACACACACTGGTGGGATATTTATCCAAATTGTTAGATTCGGTGAGCAGGGGGTGGCCAGCATGTCTCCAAGCCCTAGTTGCTATGGCATTATTGATAGAGGAAGCTAGGAAAATTACCTTTAGTGTACCTCTAAAGGTATATACGCCACATAATGTTAGGAATGTCCTCCAACAGAGGACAGAGAAATGGTTGACAGATAGTAGACTTTTGAAATATGAAACCATCTTGATAGATTCACCTAATTTGGAATTAGGAGTCACCTCTGCCCAGAGCCCCGCTCAGTTCCGGTTTGGGGAACCCTCAGAAGCAGTAGTGCTATAACACAATTGTTTAGAAGTTATAGAATCCCAGACAAAAGTAAGGCTCAATCTTAGAGATATTGAATTAGAGGGAGGAGAAAAATTGTTTGTAGATGGATCCTCCCAAGTAATAGAAGGGAAGAGAAAATCAGGATATGCAAAAATTGACAAGGACTTAGAACTTGTGGAATCAGGACCTCTGAGTCCATCATGGTCAGCTCAGGCTTGTGAGCTTTATGCCTTATGTAGGGCCCTGGAATTATTAAAAGAAAGAAGAGGGACCATATTCACAGATTCCAAATATGCATATGGAGTAGTCCATACTTTTGGAAAAATTTGGGAGGAAAGAGGCTTGATTAACACTCAAGGAAAGAACTTAATACATCAGGAGTTGATAGTAAAATTTTAAAAGTGTTAAGAGAACCAAAGGAAATAGCCGTGGTGCATGTGAGGGGACACCAAAAGGGATTAGATTATCGAATTAGAGGAAATAATTTAGCAGATAAGGAGGCTCAGGAAGCAGCCTTGAGGATTGAAACTGTTAAAATTAATCATACACAAACAAAGGAGGACACTAGTGGAAGAGGATAAGAGGAAAAGGAGAAAAAGTTTACGCTGGAGGAACAAGCAAAATTAGAGAAAATAGGAGCTAGAGTGGAACAAGGGAAATGGACATTACCTGATGAGCGAGAGATGTTGCCAAAAGCTTACGCTAGGCAGGTATTAGAACGCTTACACGCGCAAACACATTGGGGTACAAAAGTGTTAAGTGATCATTTCCTTAAACAGTTTGGCTGTATTGGAATTTTTTGAAATAGCAAGGCAAATTACACAAGGGTGTTTAACTTGTCAAAGGGCAAATAAGGCCGTGTTTCAACAAGTGGCCATGGGAGGAAGAAAACTAGCTTATAGACCGTTTGAAAGGATTCAAGTCGACTTTACCAAATTACCAAGAATAGGAAGATTGAAATATTTGTTAGTTATAGTAGACCATTTAACACGATGGGTCGAAGCCTATCCTGTAGCAAGAGCGACAGCTCAGACGGTGATAAAATTTTACTAGAACACCTAATCCCCAGGTATGGGATAATACAATATATTGATTCTGATCAAGGCACTCGCTTTACTTCTAAAATTATAAAATCCTTGTGCCAATCATTAGGTATTAAATGGGAATATCATACCCCATGGCATCCTCAAAGTTTGGGAGTAATAGAAAGAATAAACCAAACAATAAAGCAAGAGCTAGCGAAGCTAATGGTTGAAACACAGATGCCATGGACTAAATGTTTACCGCTAGCCCTTCTTAACATAAGGATCAAACCGCACAGTGAGACTGGATTATCGCCATATTAGGTTTTATACGGCATGCCCTATCTCCAAGGGAAACAATGTAGTGGAAGATTATAATATTCGGAAATATGTTATCATTTTAGGAGAAAGGTTGAAAGAACTAAGAGATATAGGAATAATGGCACAAACCCTACCTTTGGGGTTTGCAATCCATCAATTCAAACCAGGGGATAAGGTACTGATCAAAACTTGGAAGAAAGAAACTTTCGTTCCTTCATGGGAAGGACCCTTTGTTGTATTGTTAACTACAGATACTGCCATCCGGACTGCGGAAAAGGGGTGGACGCACGCGACTCGAGTAAAAGGACCCATGAAAGACTGGAAAGTTATTTTACAACCTGGAACCACAAAAATAACATTAAAAAGGGAATGAACGTATGAGAAATGATCACGAATTAAAGACTATAGCATTAAGCAATTATCGGGCAGGACTAAGTTTATGTCCACTCTGTAAACCATGTTGTATGATTATTGAGGGTTAGGTGTAACCTGTGTAACAAATATATCATTTCCCACAGAGGCTAACAGGGACGTTTTCAAATTCAAAGCTGAAGTTTCCTCTGCATTCAGTGTGGACAGACTACTCCTATAGGAGATTTCTGGTGGGTAAGATTTATTACTGTCATCGAAATAAAGAAGTCCGCTTGAGAAGGGGGAGAGGGCAAGACCGGGTGGGGATTCTCAGTCGCGACCAAGTAAGGCCAGTCAAGGACGAGCACCCCTTGTAGCTGATGCCTCCGACCATGAGATCCCTTACCGGACCTCTCCTGATTTTACTCGGACTCACCAACCTGGTGACAGGTAATCAAAATTGCACCGAGTGCATAAGAACCGCCCAGCACGGACGAGTAAGTAATAAAACATTAATGTACCACACCTATTACGAGTGCAAAGGGAAACAGAACGGGAGTTGTATATACAATGGAACACAATATAAGAAATGCTCGGTGGAAAATGATACTGTTTGTTACGATCCAAAGGAACTTCTTTATCAATAGTGGGTAGAAATGAAAACAAATTCGGAAGTAGGAAGATTAATTGGAATAAGTAAGGATATGGCCAATTTGAGCACATCAGTATCGGTAATTTTTGATGCATGCGATATTATAGATGATGATCTGGATATTAATTGTGGGAGTGTAGAGTGGAGATGATGCTATAGTAATCAACCAAAATATATTTGCCCAGGTGGAGGTGGACGTCAATGTCAGATAAATCCTGATTATGTACCTAGTCAAACGGTGAGATATCAGTCAGCACACCTATGTGGAAGAAGGGGATGGTCTTGTGTATGTTAGGATACTGCAAGCTGGGGATATGACAGCCAATGTGGGGATTTACAAGCTTCAATCACAAGGGTACAAACAGACCATAATTGTACAACCTGTACCTGTAATTTAGTAAATTTAACCCTTATAAATTTAGAAATTTGGAAACAGAAAAAAATAACCAAAATTGGACTTAAGATATATGGACCTGGAGAAGACCCAGGTGTAGTTATTAATATTGAAATGAAAGAAAAGAGAATCGGTGCAGCATAGACTGTTATTTAAGTCATTTTGTCATGAAATGGAAACAGGAACGAAATATGAAATTCCCACAGTGGCTAAAAATCTATTTGTAAATCTTGCTGAGAACATTGCTCAGTCACTAAATGTAACTAATTGTTATGTATGTGGTGGAACTAATCAGGAGAGAATTGGCCCTGGGAGGCCCAAGAGAGCAACATACCAGACCCTAATGTTTAGAACATATCAACTCAGGTCAGGAAACAACAATGGATATTACAAACCAGCATAATAAGAAGAAGCTGTTGGCAAAATGACGCTGGGAGTAAACCAGTCGGATATTTAGTATGTGAAGGGGGATATAACTGGAATAGTACTTACCAAAAGTAGGATAAATGGGGCACTGCCCAAGAAATAAGTAAAAATCATGCGAATTGGACCAACGGAACCACTATTGATAAAGGGTGGTCAAGTCCAGAAGGGCAATATTGGATCTGTGGAAAATTTGCATATACCCGATTACCAAAAAACTGGACCGGAGCGTGCGTGTTAGGAACTATACGGCCAAGCTTTCTCTTATTACCTATAAACCGAGGAGAACGCCTAGGGGTACTGGTATATACAGACGCATTAGAAACTCACAACCGAAGGGGAAAAAGAGAGCTACAAATAGGAAAATGGAAAGATAATGAGTGGCCACCTGAAAGAATAATAGCATATTATGACCCAGCGACATGGGCAGAAGATGGGTCCTGGGGATATAGGACCCCCATTTATATGTTGAATAGAATAATCAGGTTGCAAGCTGTAGTAGAAATAATTGTAAATAAAACGGGTAATGCTCTAGGATTGGTGGCTAAACAAAATACTAAAATGCGTACAGCCCTATATCAAAATAGACTCGCACTAGACTATTTACTAGCACAGGAAGGAGGAGTCTGTGGAAAATTTAATCTCACAAATTGTTGTTTAGAGATAAATGATGAAGGAAAAGCCATCAATGAATTAGTAAGAGAAATGAAAAAAGTAGCCCATGTGCCAGTCCAAACGTGGAATGGAATAAATGTCCAAGGACTATGGACAACGTGGGAAAATTTATTCTCAGGAAACTGGGTAACAAAAATCATTATCGTTTTGTTAGGATTGTTTGGAGGTATGTTAATAATACCATGTCTAATTCCTTGTCTTTCACAAGCTGTAGCTTCTGCGATTAATGGAATGAAATTTACAGCCACTCCAATACAACCAACACAGAGTGAGAGAAAACATGTTTTAATGTTGGTAAAACATATAGAGGAACCCGAGTTAATACCCATCAAACAAACTTTAAATAAATTTTACACGAATCACAGTGGTGAAAAAGAAAACGGGGGATTGTGAGGAATGAGCGATTCGTGTAAAGAAAATCTAGTGAATATAAGCTTGAAGCAAATGTCATTTATATTGAAATAAAGGAATATATGTAGGGCATGACCATAAACAGGGGAGTGGCAGTCTTTATGTAACTTCCTGATAAGTGTAGTTTGGGTAACTCCCTTGATATGTGTAGCTTATGTAGCCTCCTGATATGTAAGTTAGTTCCTGATATACTAGTGCAAACCAGTGTTGTAAATAACCGCAGAAATGTCAAGAAAATGTATAGCCAAATAAGGTAGCATAATATAAGTGGAATAACGGAGCGCCTGCACAAACAGAGAGGTCATGTAGGGTGCACTGACGAAGAGGAGCATCTTCCTCCCAACGACCACCGGACGACCACCTAGAAAAAGATGAAGCATGCGCAGACCGGGGAAGTGGTGACGTACTTAAAGAAAGAGTCGTCTTCCAAGAAAAAGGCGGAGAAAGGCAAGAAACGAAGTCTAGAGAAGTATAAAGGAAGGAATTGTAAGAAGTGAAGGTGTGCGTCTTGGTGGAGCGGAGACTCCCGACGCACCCAGCGCTGTTTGCTTGCCTCTATTTGTTTAATAAATTGCAAACTTAAATTGGAATCCTGTTTGGGACTAAATCATTTATCACAAAACCATTCTTCAAGCAGCTGCAGGCTGCAGCTACTGCAGTGCCCTGACCCTCCACTTCCCCAGGCTAAACAAGCCGTTGTTAAAAATAAATATATTAAGGTCTGCGCCCGCGATCCTGCAGACACCGCCCCCCCCCGCGACACACGCGCGCTCAGACTCACTCAGCCACCCCCTCACCGCGCGCGCGCGCTCCCCCTCCCTGCGCTGCAGCTCCGGACCCGCAGGCCGGTGGGTGCGGCCCCCCCCGGCCGGAGACTCTCCGGCGCCCCGGAGCAGCGGGGGGCAAGGGGGGCTGCAGCCGCGCGTGCCCCGCTGCCCGGCAACCGGCCCCCCCGGCGGCGGGGGAGGGAGCCTGGCGCAGAGCCTGGCTGGGGGAGGGGGGATGGCGGCGCTTTTCGGAGGTTTCTGTTTGGGTCGGTTGGGTTGGGGGGTTTTTTTCTCTTTTCGTTTTTCACCTCCCCCGCCGTTCGCGTTCGTTGGTTTTCACCGCGCGGCGGCGGCGGCCCGCGCGCAGCGGGGCTGTTGTGCCAAACGCGGGTTCCGTCACCCGGTGCGCAGAGCGCCGGGAAACACACGGAGTCGAGACGGCGGCTTTTCTTCCGCCCCTGCGCCGAGCTGGGTGCCGGTGGTAGGCCCACAAAGCTGGCGCGCCTCGGTTAACGCAGGGAAAATATTTCTACGCTCCGAGCAACAAGTCACCGTTATTTTCTTGAGAGCTGGCGCAGGCGCCCTTGCGCCTGTTGGTTCCCGCAAGCCTCGTCTCCACGGCGACAGCGTCCTCCTTTTTTACTGCGCGTGCCCCGTGAGGAAGGGGCTTCTGTGGGTAGGGGTCTTCCCCTACCGGAGGGCAGGCTTGTGCTATGCCGAGTCGATGTTAATTAGATGTTACTTAGGATAGTTCACTCAAAGGTCGGCAGTTGCGTTCCCTTTGCGGTTGCCTTGTTCCTTCCCTCAGGCTTGCGCCTCGTTGACTCCTGACAGAGCCTAAACAATACCCCCGCTTTGTGCCTCGCATACCTTCAGCAGGGTGACTGACCGACGGACTGGCCGACCGACGGACTGAGGACGAAAGGCGGGAGGGGGGCACGGGTGCGGCAGGGACGCCGCGGGGTCCTAAAGTCTCCCGCCTTCCTTCCTTCCCCGGGCCGGCAAAACTGCTGGCGGAAGGGGGAGGGGGGGTGTCTCCGTGTGTGCGTGTGGCCGCGGGCGAGGGGTTCGTGCCGGGGCCGGTTTGGGAGCGTGTGTGGCGGGTGTGCACGCAGTAAGAAACGAAAAAGTCTGGTAACGCTGTGGACAACGCCGCCTTCTCTGCTACAGCCTGCGCTGTGGCCCGCCTCGGTGTCCGCCTGCGGGCGATGTGCTCGGCTCGGCTCCCGGTTGAAGCCGTCCCTGGGAAAGCAGCAGCCCCGTGCCTCGGCCTGGGCAGAGACCTGCGTCCCCGAGGCCGGGCTCCGGCTGCCGGAGAGGTGGGCCGCGCCTCTCGCTAGCGGCCGTCGGCGTGTCCGTCGCCAGCGGGATGCGTTCCAGTGGTGAGCAGCGCCCAGAGGACAGGCCCAGCAGCCTCAGGCAAAGCGGGGTCGCTGCTTTGCTGATGGTGGTGTCCGAAAAGGCGGTTTCGTTTCCCGGCGTGCGATAGGCCAGTCTCACACACCGAGACGAGATACCGGTTTATTCCAGACCTGCGCAGAGCTGGGTGCTGGGTGGTAGGCCCACAAAGCTGGCACCCCGCGGTTAACACCCGGAAAATATTTGTAGGTTTCTAGCAACACTTACCAGTATTCTTAAACATACCTCAGCTGCCACCACGTTTACACATAAGCAGATTAACTTCTGGCGGCCTTGTAGCAATGGGGCTCGCTGCGGTGGGGTGGGGAGGGCGGGCGGCTGGGGCTGGGCACCGCCGCCTCTGCCTGGTCCCCGGTCCCCGGTCCCCGGTGGTGAGAGAGAAGAGTAAGAAAAGGTTAGGGGGAGGGAGGCTAGATAAATAAATAGCTAAAAAAATGACAATCAAAAAGAAACGGGGGGTGTGCAGGGTGCGTGTGGGTGTCTTGACACAGAACTCTCCGGGGTGAGGGCAGGCGGGCGGTTTGGGAGGAGGGAGTGGGGAGAGCAGGTTTAGGACAAATGCTGATCTGGCACTCTCTGCTAATTCTTGATGGATTAACATACACCGACCTATGGTTAATGAATGTAATAAATAATTCATTAACCGGTAATTAATATACGAAGTAATGATTAGCGATAGAGCAATACAGATTAATATTTACTGGAATTAACATCCAGTGGATTAAGATCACGTTAATAAGGAACTACTTTACTGATAACAAGTTCTAGGTGAGGAACAGAGCCATCGTGTAGCACGTGTAATTAATGATAATTAATAATGATGAATTGATAGTAGATAATTACAACAGTAAATCAGAGTGATGATAAAGAAAAAAAAATACATGATAAGTAACTGGAGGACAGTAGTGTTAATGCAGTACCACAAAATACTAATAAATAAAATAATCGATCTTAATAGGTAACGACTGTTATTAATAAGTAATTATTAATGATTGATTTAGACTAATTTGATTAATAAAAACTTAATCAGTTCATTAATTTTTTATTCATTTATTTGTTGTAGACCGATAGATACTATATAACTCAAATAGCATCGATCAATAGGAATGAATAGTTAATAAGAATTTCAGTTATTAATAATGGTCAGCTTACTCACGTTTGATGGAGGTCTTTGTGGCCTTGCCGTAGAACATCAGGCTGCAAGGCTTTCGCCTCATCTCAGACATCACTCAACAATAGTCAGTTATGAGACTGTCTGACTGCAACCCATCAGGGTTGCTTTTGAAGAGGAGCGTGTTGCTCCAGTCAAACCCTGCTACTCCCTACAGACCCACAGTGGTTTCCCACATTATCCACCCTGTGACCTTAGTCACAACTCACTAAGAGGAACATTGTGTAATTTGTATTTAGGTGGGTCGAGGCATTCATCTCTCCTTCCTGTGTTTTCATCCTCTCTTGTTGGTTGGTAATTTATTGTTGGGATCACTCTGCACGGCTCGACCTTAAGGAGAAGGAGCTGCAGCATTGAGAAGCTGGTAAACAGCTAGATATCTGCACGGCTCGGCCTTGAGAAGAGGGAGCTGTGGCATTGGGAAGCTGGTAAACAGCTGGACATCTGCAGGGCTCGGCCTTGAGGAGAAGGAGCTGTGGTAAACAGCTAAGAAGCAGCACTGTATAAGAAAAACAGGATGGAACCCGGACCACGTAGCAGTAACCGCAAGTAGGAGGAGTATGATAATGCAATCTTTAGGGCTAAGCCAATGATTGTAAGACAAGTATGCATAAGGTAGAACTTAGTGTATAAATATGTGTAAGGTTTTGCAATAAAGTTGAAGCTTGCCTTATCACTCATATTGAGTCGACTGCTTGCCTTCCCTCACTCGTCGCAAGTGGCGCCCGAACAGGGACCCCATCCTTGTTTTTCACCGGACAGCGAGATCGGAGAAGCACTGGTAGCAGCGACCAGGGAGCAGAAGATCGGCGGACGCTGCCGCGGCGCGCCTGATCCGTGCTTGAACCCAGGATAATTAAGAAGGGGTTCGCCGTCCGAAAGAAGGCTACCCATGGGAAAAGGCTGCAAAAATAATTGACCGGATAATTAAGAAGGTCAACATAGCGCGCAATGGAAATAGAGGTAGCGTTCGAAATCTTAAAATGCTTTTTAGAAAAGCGGGGAGTAAGCCAATTAAAAGATCTGGCTGGGTTAATTACGTTAGGGAAAGCGAAAGGGTCTTTTAA
The DNA here is from genome assembly GCF_964289735.1 of Phaethon aethereus. NCBI lineage: Eukaryota > Metazoa > Chordata > Aves > Phaethontiformes > Phaethontidae > Phaethon > Phaethon aethereus. The sequence goes on along the minus strand of NW_028113959.1, from coordinate 44,126 downwards.
AGACCCTGAAAGTATGTTTGAAGTAGACGAGTGGCGTTCTTATGGAGATTGATTGTGGGATCTAGTAATCGATGATGATAAATCAGCAAAAAAAATTAATGAAATCTTGGAGAGATGTTATTAATTGCATGAAAAGATATAAAACTGAAAAGTGAATAGCACAGGCAACAAAGACAGTATAAAATTTACGACGCTCTGGAGGTTGATCCTAGAGACATTAAAAGAACTAAAGGCAGAACGCATCACATGAAGAAGGGGCGATGGTCAGACTCCTGCCACATATGCTCTCTAAGAGAGGACTGAAATATGATGAATATACACTTAGAAGGCTTCTAATTTGGTGCCAAAAAGGGTACCCCCCCGATGCGTCCGTGGCGTTTAAGGCAGAGACGTGGGAGGAGATAGGAAAAATGTTATAGGAACATATTGGGAATGGAGATAAAACCACCGCAGAGTTAGTGACGGCATGGAAGTTGATGTTAACCACATTAAAAGCCTTAAAGGCAGAGAGAAAAGCTGCAGCTGATATGGAGGAGGCTGTTAAACCGTCTTCAACCAATCCCTTTTTAACTGAGTCAGAGGGTCCAGGACCTTCAGCGACTCTGACTGCACCTCCTGAGGTGCCAGATGCACCGAGTAAACCGGCTGCATAAATAAGTCAGAGAAACAGATCTACGATGATGTATGTGAGGGCAAGACGGGACAACGTTGCCCAGAACAATGTACTCAGTGTTCCCCTGTGTGCCCATGTGAAAGATCAATGGGGTGAGTCTCGAAAGGAGATGGGCAAGCAGCGGAGCTAGCAACAACGTGGCGATTGCTATTGGAGACTGTTTTGAAGAGCCAGGGGCTAGCAGCAGACTCTGCAACAGCTTTTGAGTTACCTACCTGGGAGAAAGCAGGGAAATTGGTGTTTGAGGCAGCCTCTAAAGAGGATCATACGGCCGCGAAAGTGTTAACAACCTGGCGATTAGTCAGAGACTCTATAAAGGGGATAAAATCAGAGCGGACGGCGGCAGCAGCTGCCGCTGCCACAGCCCCGGGAGAGAAGGGAGGCCGAGCTGGGAATGGTGAGAACGAGCAACCCCCGCCCGCCTCCCCCCCCACCCCGCCCGCCCCCCGCCCCCGCTAACGCAACCAACGGAGGTGGCGAGTCCTCCTTGGCCCCCGCCTCCTGACCCGTGCGTGCCGCAACAGGAGGGGGCTGCCTGGGATGATCCTTCCCCCAAGTCAAGATCCGACCCTGCCCAACATTGGCGAGGCATGAGACAAGAGACTTTGGCAGAGAGGGAGGGGACGGAGCGAAGTGGGTACCGACCAGGTCGGTACGGCCGGCAGTAAGACCTGAAGACCTTGTCACACGTCCCACGGACGCAGTCAACTCCGACGTACCGCCAGCTGATGCTTTCACTCTTTTGTATGCGGAATGACGGCTCGTTGACTGTCTCAGCGGCTCTCCCCGGACGTTCAAGAGCAGGAACTTCAATATGCCATATTTGTAAAACGGTGTTGTGGGTTTGTTCTATGTCGTCGTAATTATTGTCACAAATGTATCATTTCTTTTGCAGGGAATCGAAGAGTATATTTCAATTGCTTTTTTACCATTCCCTTAGCAGCTGAGGATGCAGAGAAGTTTGCCTTTATGGTACCATCGGTAAATAAAGGAGAGCTAGCAAAAAGTATCATTGGGTAGTGTTACCACAAGGAATGCAAAATTCACCTACGATGTGTCAGACATTTGTGGCATGGGCTCTAGAACCGGTGTGGAAAAAGTATCCAGATTTAATAACGTATCATTATATAGTTGATATATTAATAGCAGGGACACAATTGAATGCAGACCACATTTTACAGCACTTAGAGCACTATTTAGGAAAACGGGGTTTAAAAATAGCACCGAAAAAAATTCAAAAGAAGGAACCATGGCAATATTTGAGCTGGATTATTACCAGGGCAGTGGTCCACCCACAAAAAATAAAGATTAAGGCGAAAATAGAAAATCTTTCTGATGTCCAAAAATTAATGGGGGATATACAGTGGGTTCGCAATATTTGCGGAATTACTAATGATGATCTGAGGCCATTGATGCCGCTCCTGGAGTCTTCGGTGGAGGCTCCAGAGCGACGTCAACTGGACGAGGATCAACACCAGGCTTTGCAGAAAATTACTGAGAAGATAGCAACAACCTATGCTCACAGATGTTCACCTACTGAGAGTATCTCGCTTATGATAGTTAATTCAGGAGGGGAACGGCAATATCCACTAGGATTGACCGTACAGTTAGGAAATACAGCAAACAGTTTGAAAGTATTAGAATGGGTTTTTCTCTCCTATCAACCCAGAAAAATAGTGGTCACCAGATATGAATTATTTGCACAACTCATTATTAAGGGAAGACAAAGAATTGTAGAAATATCTGGATTAGAACCTGTAATAATTTATGTTCCTGTATCTCAAAAGTACTTAGATTGGTTGTTAGCCAGTTCTCTGGAGTTTCAGATCGCAATCTCTGATTTTTTAGAACAGGTTACAAATAGCTATCCGTCCGATAGATTATTGTCACTGTTGGCTAATCAGCAGTTTGAAGAAATGCCTATGTGATCGGAGACCCCAGTGAATGGGATGACAGCCTTTACCGACGCAGGACGCAAACCCCGTTGTTCGTGAGTCTGATAGTCACGTGTTTGATATGCCAGGTTCAGGCGTGGTTTTCCGTTCAACCAAGAAAAAATATCTGGGTTACACTAGCTAATCAAACGGGCCAAGGCCACCTTTGCTTATCTATATCCACTGCTGAGAATCTGTTTACAACATGCTTAGTTGGTCTGCCCTTAGGGGACTATGATTCGACAATGGTGGTAAAGAAGACCACCCCTGACCTAACCTTGTTTTTAAAAAATAACAAACACCTCTGCAGCTATGGATAAGTGGGACGGATGGATGACACACGGACCACAGGAGTTGTTGGAACCGCAGGAGTTGGGTATTTTAGGATGCATGACAGCCCCTACCTGTTTATATTTTAATTATACAGGACAGGACGATACCAGGTCACAGGATGTAAACCCCACGTTAGCCATTTTTCAGAATGCTACCAATTGGTGTAATTATACAACGAGCAACATCTCGCGCTCTACTATTGTCCCAATGAGACTCCCTAAAGGAATATTCTTGATTTGTGGTGATCGTGCATGGCACGGTGTTCCCTCCCGTTTGAGAGGTGGTCCTTACACATTGGGGCACCTAACATTGTTAACTCCCAACACTTCTATGATATTGAACCTTACCCCACGGCATAGAATAAGATGACAGATTTGAAAATATCAGGAAGAGTGCAATGACCAACTGGATTTTTGGACTGCGGACAAAACCATACTAACCTCTTTCCTTGCCCCTGGGGTCGCTGCTGCCCAAGGCTTAACCACTTTAAATAAATTGGGATGTTGGCTAGCGAAACAAACCAATGCTACTTCTGCAACACTCAGTGCTTTGTTAATGGAAACTGACTCAATAAGGCATGCGACATTGCAAAATAGGGCAGCTATCGACTTCCTACTTTTGGCCCAAGGGCACGGGTGTGAGGAGTTTGATGGCATGTGTTGTATGAATTTAACAGATACATCACAGTCAGTAACTCAACAATTACAAAAACTGAAGGACTTAACAGACAGGTTACAGACAAGTTCACTAAACCTCGAATCATAGCTGTCAAGTTTGGGCCTAAGTGGATGGTTACAAGACTTAATAAAAGGGGCAGTTGTTATAGTACTTGTTATCTTAATACTAATGCTTATTGTACCATGTTTATTGCATTGTCTACAAGGAATGGTTCAAAAGGTAGTAAAGAATGCTTGGCTAGCGAATAACTCCAACAAGTATCTTACACACCCAATGAATGAGCTTTGTTAGATAATCACGCTCAAAACAAAAAGGGGGAGAGGCTACCACATTACCCTAAGAACGTTTGAATAAAGCCTTATATGTGCTAAATTATTTGAGGAAGGAGAAAGGACCTTTTCAACTGCTAACCAGGGGACGAGGTTGACGGTGGTGGCTGTTTTACCCATGGTTTTACCCATGGTTTTACCCACTTTGCAGGTGCCTCGAAGTGGGTGAGGCCATGGGTGCGGCAGTCGCCATCGTCATCGTTGGACACATCATGACACTATCAGGTGTCATCGCAATCTGGATGCCACCTCAGTCAAAAGAAAAAGTAGGGGTAAATCACACTGAAATTTGCGGTATCATGAGATGAACGTGGAAAGCTTTTGAGGCAAAGTGTTCTCTAACTACAAATGCTTTGGTAAGATATAATATTGGTCTTCATACCCTTATACAAGTACCTTTTTTCTATCACTAGGAGTAGTTTATATCACTAGAAGTAGTACAGCTAGATTTGTTTTGCTTTGTAATATTCTGCTATTGACTTAAGCATAAGTTGATATGTGACTGCCGATTTATGAAAAAATGCCGTGTGAACAAAGCCTACGAACCAATAGACGGGAGGGCTGTGGCGCGTGCAGCACGTCTGGCCAGCGGGCGCATACGCCATAGGCTCCCTGTGTTAAAAGGTGACAACTGAGGTGAGTTCCGACACTCGCTGGCCACGTGTGTCGAAACTCGTTCCTCTACAAATGTGTAATACCGGGATTTCCTGAAGGGCAGTGGGCCGGTGTACGGCAAGGCCACCGTTGCCTCTGTGGGGACGCCCACGTAAAGCTGGCACCTACCGACTGCTGGGCTGAGTTCGTGGCACAGGACGATACAAGAATGTACAGAGGGTCCATCTTTCTCACAGTCCTCGGGTTGCGAATGATCCATCAGGTTTTGTTTATACAAAAACAAAAAGGGGGAGATGTTTTGATCACTCTGCACGGCTCGACCTTAAGGAGAAGGAGCTGCAGCATTGAGAAGCTGGTAAACAGCTAGATATCTGCACGGCTCGGCCTTGAGAAGAGGGAGCTGTGGCATTGGGAAGCTGGTAAACAGCTGGACATCTGCAGGGCTCGGCCTTGAGGAGAAGGAGCTGTGGTAAACAGCTAAGAAGCAGCACTGTATAAGAAAAACAGGATGGAACCCGGACCACGTAGCAGTAACCGCAAGTAGGAGGAGTATGATAATGCAATCTTTAGGGCTAAGCCAATGATTGTAAGACAAGTATGCATAAGGTAGAACTTAGTGTATAAATATGTGTAAGGTTTTGCAATAAAGTTGAAGCTTGCCTTATCACTCATATTGAGTCGACTGCTTGCCTTCCCTCGCTCGTCGCAATTTATAATAGGGGATGGTATTAAAGGGATGTATTCAGGATCATAGATGTGGATCCTCTTAACACGCATGGTTACAGCTCTAGTTATCATAGATTTCACACGTGACAATCAAATACGGACAATAACAATAACAATTATGATAAACATTAATACATACTGGGTTAGACTATGATCCCATCCACTAACTTTTAATCTGAGCCAACTGAAAATATTTTAAATCCACCTCGTTCATTGCCAGTTGCTTGGTTTCATCTTCTCATTGAGCTCATGGGTTTGGTCCACAGTTTTTTGCATTTCATCTCTAGCTTGATGCAGAGTAGCGGACACATTTGGAATTGACAGCAGGTTTTGCCAGGATAGGTGTTATTCAGCCATCCACAAATGCTGTTCTCCTTTAGTAGTACCATATTCAATGCTAATTGATTTTCTAAAGTCATCTGTGAGGCTGCTCGTGGGTACAAGCTGGGTGTTGCTTAGCCTTGCTGGCTGGCTGCATACAATTAGCTAGAGTCTCTCCTTGCCATGGTAGATTTTCTAGATATAATCAATTTTCAATTATCACAGCCGAAGAAGTCCAAAACAATCCCATTGCTAAGCTTACTCTCATCCCTGCTGTATAATAGCTTGGCCGTGACACGGAGGGCAATACATTTCTCTTTGTTCTGTACCCTCTTGGTTTCATTAATGACTACAGTGAATGACTCCTGAGTATGATTAAAAGCTATTATGGGAGATAAACTTGTGGAATTCCTAAAGTGCATTCTAACCCATCCCAATAGGGTTGACTGTAATCTGATATCTCTTCATTAGAACATACCCATACGGTCTCAAGCAGTGCAGGATACATTAGAGTGGTACTTGTGCTCTTTACTACTGGCTCATGAGTCTTGCATCCGTTTTTTATAATGTTGGGAAGGAATCCTACATTTACTAGCCATGTGTTTAGAGGATTCTATCTGACATGCTGTCTGTAAGCTAGGGATTGGAGCACTGTAATTGTGGCACAGGCATATACTTCTTAAGGCGTGATGGAGGTCTGAGGCAAACGGTATCCATAGATAATCATCCATATTGTAACAATTTATCTTGTTTATACAATTCCATAGCCTGTCTGGTTCCAATGACATGGTATAATGGGGTCTCTTCACCCATTGTTTAAAACGTCTTTTATGATCAGGGGTGGTCCATATGCAAGAAACATTACTAGATTGTGGGCCACATGCAGATCCATACTTAGAGGTGTGAAATATGTTCATCTGATTCGTGTGATGAAGTGTAATCTTCTGGACTTTTATGGATTTCTCCTGCACCATAAAAAGGGGTATTTTACAGGAGAAGGTTAAACTACTTGGCTCGTATATCAGCTCAAACCAGTTTGACCACTGACCGCATAGTATTGTGTAAAGAAAGTGCATGCATAAGGTTTGGGGTCATCCTGGGGGCACGCCGAGGAAGATTCGAGAAGACTCTAGCAGGAAAAGAGGGCATGCGCCGAAGAAGACACGCCTGTTCATGAATATGTATTAACGGACAGGTTATAAACCAGGAACAGGAGCTGAACCGCGTGCGTCTTGGTGGAGCAGAGACTCCCGGCGCACCCAGCGCTGTTTGCTTGCCTCTATTCGCTTAATAAATTGTAAATTTGAATTGGAATCGTGTTTGGGACGAAATCATTTATAACAATTGGGGGCTCGTCCGGGATGGTCTTGGTTCCTGAATTCTGACTTGATCTAGGAGGGGCGCCCCACCTTTTGGTGGCTCCTGATCGGGTCGGGTCGGGACTAACGCCATCCTGAACCTGAATAGGGGCAAGCAAAGAATTTGATTTTTTATGAGCTCCCTTGCCGGCTGCAGCAGTTTATTTTGCCCGTAATTCTGCGCGCGAAGATCCGAACGAAGACGACGGAGTCGTAAGTATTTAAGGTGTATACCGTTCGGTTGGGTAGGATTCGGTTGCCTGTGTGTGTAAGAGTGTGACTGAGACGGAACCTCGTTCCGAAGCGATTGTGGAGGTCTTCTAACCGCGGTTCCAATCTCCCGCGAGGGACTTGGCCGGTGAAGGACCGAAGTGATTCTTATAGGATTCGTGGGTGGGTGATAGGTCCTAAACCCCCTGCAAGACACTCTTACTGGTAGCCAAGGGCTGTAGGAATTGCCACAGTAAAAATTCCTAGATGGGTCAGACGAAATCGAGACCCCAGGACCACAAGAAAGGGAGCGAATTACTAGAAATACCTCCGGAGAGTCCATTAGGAATAATGATTGAAAATTGGAATGATAGGGGCCCCAGAAAAGGAAAAAGTAAATAAAAATTAGTTCAATATTGTATGGTAGAATGGCCAAAAGAACGTTTGAGACCACATGTCTTTTGGCCCGTTTTTGGATCTTTTGAAGACTGGGTCTGCCAGGCCTTAAATATAGATGTTAATTCAAAGGAACCTTTTAGTCAGGAGGAAAGTGATTATGCAGGATTATGGGACAGAACTTTACATTCTTTTCCAGCCTCAATACTTACATTAAAAACAGATGAAAAGTTTGAGGAAGAAGAAGAGGGGAAAAGTGAAAAGGAAAAAGATGATAAATGGGAGCCACTGGATAACCTACCGCCTCCATGTTCTAATAATCCATCTCCGGCGGCGGCTCCCCCTCCGGTGGCCGTAGTACCTCTCTCTGTACCACCGTTGCCCCTATCTCCACCACCAACAGCACCGGAATTAGATCGACCTCCGGCTGCATGTACGAGAAGTAGGACTGCTGTATCTGAGGGAGCTTCTCTATATCCCTTACGAGAAGTACCCCTCGGAGGCAATCAGGGAGGCATGGGGTTTGTGGCAGTCCCATTAAATACCACAGACGTGAGAAATTTCCAGAAAGAAATGGGGACCCTATTAGATGATCCCCTCGGAGTAGCTGAAAAATTGGACCAATTCCTAGGCCCCAATACTTATACCTGGGAAGAAATACAGTCCATTTTAGGGATCCTATTCACTGTTGAGGAAAGGGGAATGATTAGACAAGCTGGAATGAGAATTTGGGAAAGACAGAGTCAGGCAGGACCCCCGGGAGATCAGAAATGGCCAAATGTGGATCCCCACTGGGATCATCAACAACCCCCAGGAAGACAAAATATGAGGGATTTGAGAACGTTAATCATACAGGGAATAAGGGCAGCGGTTCCCCGAGGGCAAAACATTACTAAAGCATTTAATGAACAACAAGGGAAAGACGAATCTCCAACAGAATGGTTGGAGAGGTTGAGGAAAAACCTACCAATGTATTCTGGAATTGATCCGAATACAGTGGCTGGGACCGCACTCCTTAGAACACAATTTGTAGCTAAATCCTGGGGGGATATAAGAAGGAAATTAGAAAAATTGGAGGATTGGCAAGAAAGAGGATTAGAGGAGTTACTTAGAGAAGCCCAGAAAGTCTATGTTAGGAGGGACGAAGAAAAACAAAAAGCAAAAGCAAAAATTTTTGTAGCAGCAGTAAGGGAAAGTCAGAAAAATAAGACGACTCCTGGAGAGAAAAGGGAAAAAAGAATAGAGCAGACACCCCGGGGACAGCCTTATCGAGGAAGATTTACAATTCCCGTCTGTTACTACTGTAACAAGAGGGGACATGTTCAGAAGAACTGCCGTCAGCGGGAACAAGATGAGAAGATGTTCAAAGAAGATTAGGGGTGTCGGGGGCTCTATCTTCTGGGGACTTCAACATCAACAGAGCCCTTGATAAAATTATTGATTGGTCCCCATAAAGAGGAAGTTTTATTTTTAGTGGATACAGGGGCCGAAAAGTCAACCATTCAAAAACTTCCAAAAGGAATAGAAAAAGGGAAGAGTTACGTGTCAGTAGCAGGAGCAAAAGGAGAGCCTTTTAAAGTAAATATATTGAAAGATGTAGAAGTAGAAACAGAAAAGAAAATTTGTCTTAATGATTTACTTTTGCTCCCTGAAGCGGAATACAATTTATTAGGAAGGGATTTGATTTTGAAGTTAAACTTGAGCATTCAGAGTCAAGGGGACAAATTGCAGATTAAATTATACACTTTAACACAAGAGGATGAAGAAGCTATTAACCTCTCAGTGTGGTATAAGGAAGGGGAAACTGGAAAGACAAAATGAACCCCATAAGCGTTCAAATAATAGATCCGCACCGCCCAATTAGAATCAAGCTATACCCTATACCTATGGAGGGTCGAAAAGGATTAAAACCTGTAGTTGACAGACTTTTGGAAAAAGGAACCCTAGAACCATGTATGTCACCTCGTTACACGCCCATTCTTCCCGTAAAAAAGCCGGACGGGTCATACAGGATGGTGCAGGACTTAAGAGCTGTAAATCAGCGAAAAATCACTAAATTCCCTGTGGTGGCAAATCCTTATACTTTATTGAGTCATATATCTCCCAAACATACTTGGTATAGTGTAATAGATTTGAAAGATGCTTTTTGGGCCTGTCCTCTGGATGAGGCATCCAGAGATTATTTTGCCTTTGAGTGGGAGGACCCCGAAACAGGACAAAAACAACAATTAAGATGGACTGTGTTACCACAAGGGTTTACGGAGTCACCAAATCTATTTGGACAAACTTTAGAAACAATTCTACAAGATTTCACAATACCTAAGGAGGTAAAATTATTGCAATATGTGGACGATTCATTAGTAGCAGGAGAAACTGAAGAGGGGATCCGAAAAACCACCATTAAATTGTTAAATTTTCGAGGGGAAAAGGGATTAAAGGTGTCCCGATCAAAGCTACAGTTTGTAGAACAAGAAGTAAAATATTTAGGACATTGGCTGAGTAAGGGAAGGAAGAAGTTAGATCCTGATAGGGTATCTGGGATTCTATCCTTAAGACCCCCACAGACTAAAACGGAAATTAGGCAAATACTGGGATTAGTAGGATATTGTAGACCATGGCTTGAAAATTATAGTGATAAAGTAAAATTCTTATATGAAAAATTAACTAATAACCAACTTAAGTGGTTTATTGAAGTTGATCAGAGATTTGAGGAAGTAAAAAGGGCATTAATACAAGCACCTGTATTGAGCCTCCCAGATCTAGAAAAACCTTTCTATCTCTTTGTGAATACATCAAGCCAGACAGCATATGGAGTTCTTACTCAAGACTGGGCAGGAATCCAAAAAACCCATGGGGCATTGTTCTAAGTTACTTGATCCAGTAAGCAGAGCATGGCCTGCTTGTCTCCAAGCTTTGGTTGCTACAGCATTATTAATAGAGGAAGTTAGGAAGATTACCTTTAGTGCTCCTTTAACAGTGTATACCCCACACAATGTCAGAAATGTTTTACAACAAGAAGCGGAAAAATGGTTAACGGACAGCCGGACCCTAAAGTATGAAGCAATACTAATAGACTCCCCTGACTTAGAACTGAGGGTGACTTCTGCTCAGAGTCCAGCACAATTTTTGTTTGGAGAACCATCAGAGGAATTACAACATAACTGTTTAGAGGTAATTGAGACCCAGACTAAGGTGAGACCAGATCTAAGAGATGCTGAGTTGTAAAATGGAGAAGCGCTGTTTATAGATGGCTCCTCCCGAGTGGTAGAAGGGAAGAGAAAATCGGGATATGCAATAATTAATAAGGACTTAGAAATTGTGGAATCAGGACCTCTGAGTCCATCATGGTCAGCTCAGGCTTGTGAGCTGTATGCCCTATGTAGGGCCCTGGAATTATTAAAAGGAAGAAGCGGGACTGTATTTACAGATTCTAAATACGCATATGGGGTGGTCCACACTTTTGGAAAAATTTGGGAAGAAAGAGGTTGGATTAATACTCACGGGAGGAATTTAATACATCAAGAATTAATAGTAAAAATTTTAAAGGCGTTAAGAGAACCAAAGGAGATAGCAGTGGTACATGTGAGGGGACACCAAAAGGGACTTTTGGTGATTACCGAACTAGAGGAAATAACTTAGCAGCTAAAGAGGCCCAGGAAGCAGCCTTGAGGACTAAAGTTGCCAAAATTAATGTCATACAAACAAAGGAGGACACCAGCAAAGAAGGACGAGAGGAAAGAGAGAAGGAGTTTACCCCAGAAGGACAAACAAAATTGAAGAAAATAGGAGCTAAATTAGAACAAGGAAAATGGGCACTGCCCGATGGGCGAGAAATGCTGCCAAAAGCCTACACCAGGCGATTATTAGAACGTTTGCATGCACAAACACATTGGGGTACAAAAGCGTTAAGTGATCATTTTCTTAAACAATTTGGTTGTATTGGAATTTTTGAAATAGCAAAGCAAATTACACAAGGTTGCTTAATTTGTCAAAAGGTAAATAAGACAGTGTTTCGACAAGCAGCCACGGGAGGGAGAAAAACAGCTTACAGACCTTTTGAGAAAGTACAAGTCGATTTCACTGAATTGCCTAAGGTAGGGAGGATAAAATATTTATTGGTAATAGTAGATCATTTAACACAGTGGGTAGAAGCGTACCCTGTAGCACGAGCTACGGCACAGATGGTGGTAAAAATTTTATTAGAACATTTGATACCTAGATATGGGATAATCCAGTACATTGATTCTGACCAGGGCACACACATTACTTCTAAAATAATAAAACTATTATGTCAATCATTAGGTATTCAGTGGGAATACCACACTCTGTGGCACCCACAAAGCTCAGGGAAGGTAGAAAGAATGAATCAAACAATAAAACAACAATTGGCTAAATTAATGATTGAGACACAAATGCCCTGGACGAAACGTTTACCATTGGCACTTAACAAAAACATACAGTGAGACTGGAATATCGCCATATGAAATGTTCTATGGCATGCCTTATTTTCAAGGAATGCCTCTGGGGAACAATGTAATTGAGGATCATAGTATCCAACAAGATATAATTACCATTGGAAAAAGATTAAAAGAATGAAGAGAGATTGGGATGGTGGCCCAAACACCACCTTTAGGATTTGCAATTCATCAGTTAGAACCAGGAGATAAAATTCTGATAAAAACATGGAAAGAAGGAAACCTATCTCCCCTCTGGGAAGGACCTTTCCTTGTTTTATTCACTACAGAAACAGCTGTGAGAACTGCTGAAAAAGGATGGACACATGTGTCACGAGTGAAAGGTCCAGGGAAGGAGTGGAAGGTCACATCTGACTAAATTGCTGTGGGAATTTTATTGCGGCTACTCCTGTAATAGAAACAGGAGTGAAACATGAAATTCCCACAGTTGCTAAAAATCTACTTGTAAATCTTGCTGAAAACATTGCTAAGTCATTGAATATAACTAATTGTTACGTTTGTGGTGGAACAAATCGAGGTGAACGATGGCCATGGGAAGCTATGGAGAGCAATATAAGTAATCCCCAAGTTTGGAAAACAATGGGAAAGGGTAATAGGAAACAACAATGGGTACTCCAAACGAGTATCATCGGAAGGAGTTGTTGGCAAAAGAAGAACAGGAAAAAGGAGCTGGAACTAGAATTTGTCCTTGGTGTAGAAGGTGGTGTTTATTTGTAAGAACTGCAGGCTAACTGGCAGTTTTCTGTAGCCATAAAGCCTTGCAAATAAAGAGGATCGCCAGGCTCGGGCAAGTGCTCAGGTCTGGACAAACCACTGATCTAGCAAAGCTCTGGCCTTCACAAGCAGTGCTCAATTAATTTGGGTACTAAGAAAGCACCCCCTTAAAGGAAGGAAGAGGGCAAGACCGGAGGGGAACTGGTGTTGCGGCTTAAAAAGGGTCTGCCAAGGGCTGCAACCCCTTTGGGCTGTGACCGCCGACCACTATGGCCCTGACCGGACCTCTTCTAGTTCTACTTGGGGTGAGTTCCTTGACTCTGACTACGGCAAATAACTGTAGTCAATATTGGAACAAGTCCAGCTGGGGTTTACCCCAGAAAAATGGGAAAACTGAGGACCTTTTCTAATTGTACAGCCCGTACGTGTAATCAACAATAAAACCTAGTTTTTTCCTGTTACCCATAAATTAGGGAGAGCGACTAGGAGTCCAGGTGTATAACGAATGGCCTCCTGAGAGATAAACTTGGAATGGAATCAATCTAGGAGGATTTTGGGGAGATTTTATGGGTGGTGATTGGCTTACTAAAATCGGGATAGTTGTATTGGGGATATGTGGGGAATTGTTACTAGATTAATCTACTCGGTTATACAAGGAATGCAGATATCTGCAGTACTCAATTGGAAACGAAAACACGAATCAATACTATAAAGAAAAAGATGGGGGATTGTGAAATATGTTCATCTGATTCGTGTGATGAAGTGTAAGCTTCTGGACTTTTATGGATTTCTCCTGCACCATAAAAAGGGGTATTTTACAGGAGAAAGTTAAACTACTTGGCTGGTATATCAGCTCAAACCAGTTTGACCACTGACCGCATAGTATTGTGTAAAGAAAGTGCATGCATACGGTTTGGGGTCATCCTGGGGGCACGCCGAGGGAGATTCGAGAAGACTCTAGCAGAAGAAGAGGGCATGCGCTGAAGAAGACACGCCTGTTCATTAACATGTATTAGCAGACACGCCTATTCATGAATATGTATTAGCGAACAGGATCACGCTGAGGAAGATTCGAGAAGATCCTAGAAGGAGAAGAGGGCATGCGCCAAAGAAGACACGCCTGTTCATGAATATGTATTAACGGACAGGATATAAACCAGGAACAGGAGCTGTACCGCGTGCGTCTTGGTGGAGCGGAGACTCCCGGCGCACCCAGCGCTGTTTGCTTGCCTCTATTCGCTTAATAAATTGTACATTTGAATTGGAATCCTGTTTGGGACTAAATCATTTATAACACAGATAATTAATCAGACTGAAATTAGCGGTATCATTAGAGGAACATGGAAAGCTTTTAGGGCAAAGCACTCTATAACTACAAATCCCTTGGTGAGATATAATAAAGGTTATCATAGCTTTGTACGGGCGCTTTTCCCATCACGAGGAGTAGTACAGCTATGTGAAATATGTTCATCTGATTCGTGTGATGAAGTGTAACCTTCTGTCCTACATATCCTTGTATGACCGCAAGCCTAAGTCTAGCAGAGTGGTTAATGTATATAATGTAATACATTGTAAACTTCAATTGGAATCCTGTTTGGGACTCAGACGTTTATCTCAGCTAGAAAAAGCAATAGTTAGCTTGTCGGCAGAAATGGAAATTATCGCCAATTATCGTATACATACGGAGGGGTTAACAGATGGAATTTTGGCCTGTGAGAAAACTGCAGTTAGAATATCAGAAAATGGATGGCTGGGTAAGAAACAGATACTATGCTGGGTGAGAGAAAACAGCCCAAGAGATAAGAAAGTTGATCAAGGTTAGGGGAGGATGGGGAAGACATGCAGTAACGGAGGAATATAAAGCACAATTCACAATTTTGTTTGCCTTGTAACATTCTGCTATTGGCTTGAGCATGGTTGATATGTGACTGCTGGATTACGGTAATATGCCACATGAACAAAGCCTACGAACCAACAGACAGGGTGGCTGGGGCACGTGCAGCACGTCTGGCCAGCGGGCGCGTATGCCATAGGCTCTCTGTGTTGAAAGGTGGCAACCAAGGCGTGTTCTGACACTCGCTGGCCACGTGTGTCGAAACTCGTTCCTCTGCAAATGTATAAATACCGGGATTTCCCAAAGGGCAGTGGGCCGGTGTACGGCAAGGCCACCGTTGCCTCCGTGGGGACGCCCACGTAAAGCTGGCACCTACCGACTGCTGGGCTGAGTTCGTGGTGCAGGACGATAGAAGAGTGTACAGATGGTTCATCTTCCTCACAGTCCTCGGGTTGCGAATGAACCATCAGGTTTTGTTTATAGATAAACAAAAAGGGGTTGATATTGGGATCACCCTGCATGGCTCGACCTTAAGGAGAAGGAGCTGTGGCATTGAGAAGCTGGTAAACAGCCGGACACCTGCAGGGCTCAACCTTGAAGAGAAGGAGCTGTGGTAAACAACTAAGAAGAAGCAAAGGAGCGCGTGGACATACAGAGGCGACCAATCCTGCCTCTGTGAGAGTCGCGTGGACTTAAAGCAATAGCCAACCGGGTAGCACTTTTAGGTGCGTGAACGGGCTGTATTTGTATAAAAAGCACGCTACGCTAACAATAAAGGTCTTTGGCCTGAAGCCCTGCCACAGTCCGTGCCCTATTACTCCACACTCCTGAGCAATTTTTTCTCCAGGCTTAACGGTCCCAGACCTCTCAGCCTTCCGTCCTATGGAAGATGCTGCGGTCCCTTAAATCAGCTTTGTGGCCCTTTGATAGCCTTGCTTTAGCAGGTCAACAACTTTCTTGCACTGGGGAGCCCAGCACTGGACACAGCACTCCAGATGTGGCCCACCGGTGCTCAGTGGAGGAGAAGGTTAACTTCCCTCCATCTGCCGGCAATGCTTTTCCTAATGCAGCCCAGGAGGCTGCTGGCCTTTGCTGCGAGGCTGCATGGCTGGCTCATGCTCAGCTGCTTGCCCTCCAGGACCCTAAGGTACTTCTCTGCAGAGCTGCTATCTAGCCAGTCAGCCCCCAGCATGATGTCCACAGTGTGGCTGGATGACAGGCTGTCCTCCCCCGGGGACTTTCTCAGCAGCAGCTTGTCCTTCTTGGAGATCGGCTTCACCTCTGTCACAGGCCTCACGCATTGCTGCAAGAGTCACCTGGGACAGCAAACCCCTCTCCTGCCAGGGATGCACAGCCCAAGCCCGTTTTCTGTCTGGTCTTGGGGACTGCAGCTTTTGCTCTCGTTGTGAGAACCTCCTTCATCATTATGTTGCCTCCTGCCATCCACTCCAGCACACATCGGCTGTGAAGCCTTTCCACACAAAGAGGGCCAATCTTTTGGTATCAGGTGTCCATGTGACAAATCTGCCCTTGGCCCTGGTGCCACATCTGAGGTGCTACAGGCCTAATGTGCACCAAAGCCCACAGCCTGGAGCACAGACAGCAGGAGGACAACATGCCATCGCAAAGCTGTGACGTTAGGGGAGCAAGAGCCAAGACGGAAAAGGACAGCTCCCACAGCTTTTGTGACTGACGGAGATACAACATCTTTAGGCGAGACTAACAGGGAAGGCGAGAAGTGGAGGATGCCCTGCTTGCTACCAGAGCAGGTCAGATGTGTGGATGTTCTCTATGGGACATGCAACAGGTTAGGCGGGATCTTGTGTGTGGGTCAGCTTCTAACTGTGCCACCCAGTCTGAGGCTCACCTGGACCTTGTACTCCCAAAAGAGGAAAAGTTGGTCAGGGATGGGAAGACCAGTTTCAGCCTTGGTTGTAGTCACCATGAAACTGTGGTCTCCCAGATCTGCACAGAAGCGGGGAAGGAGAGTAGCCGAGCACAGACCCTGCACATGCGGGAATGAGAACTTGGCCTATTGAGGGCACTGGCAGGTGGGATCACATGGGGGCAGTGTCAGGGCCCTGAGAGCATCCAGAGGCCTTCAGGACCCTGGGGGGTCCATCCACACCTCTGTCCATGGGCCCAGGTGACCATTGAAGACCAGGCCTGAGTTTCAGCCCCAGCTTGATCGATGCTCTAGGTGTACTGGTCTCCAGACACAGCCTTGCCTGTCCATCGACCTTGTTCACTTGTACGTGAAGAGTCACTTCCCAGCTTGATTCTTTATGGGGTGTACAATGGATGACACTGTGGCCCTCCAAGTGCCAGAGCCCAGGTGAGTCACAGAGGCCTAGGGCCTTTCTCCTTCCTTTCTTCCCATCACTTGATCAGCTTTTGGGAGGAGAGGAAGGAAAAGCAGATGAGGTTTCTGGGTGCCAATGACTGAAAGGATGGAGCAGAGCCATCACATGTGAAATGATCTAAAGCCTAGGCTAGTTCAAAACTGTTATCTTCTGTTCCTATATCTGAGGCCTTCTATCTTCAGGAAGAACCTGGAAGCTCCGAGATCCCTCCATCTTCCCCTCTTTTAGCAATTCAGTTGACAGTACCCAAGTCAGAGGCTTTCCTTCAGTTCTGTTTACAGTGTAAAGCACCCCATGGTCTGGAGATATGGCAGGATAGTTGCATAAGGATCCCACTCCTTTGGACAAGAAGATGGATGTTCCCGGGAGGATGGATGTTCTCAGGGGGCATGACGTACCAATAGCTGTGTTCAGGGAGCTGGTCAAAGGCCTTGTCTCCATTTCTGTAACGGCGGCACAGATGCCTGGTTCATGTGTAAACTCTTTCTCCGGATTCTGGCATTTAGCGAGCAAGCTGGTCTGACCTCAGAGCTGGCCCTGCTTGGAGCCAGTGCAACACCAGAGACCTCCTGACCCTCCTTCCACCCTGAATTGTCCTGTGATGTAGAGACCCTCTCCTCCAGCTTAGTCTCTTCTCATATGACATGTGGCAAGGCACAGGCCTGTTGGGAAAGAGACTGCTGCGAGGGGGTCTCTAGTCCAGCCTCCAGGCTGGCCGTGACTTTGCGGCGCTGAAACTTGAAGAGCTCCAAAGGTGGAGATCATGGCAACGCTCCTCCTAGTCCATTTTATTTTTCCTGAGGTTCAGCCTAAAGCTCCCAAGAGGCAGCTTGTGGCTGTTCCTTCTGTCGTATCAATGGTGACTGCAGAAAACAGGTTGGCTCCGTTATCCCTCCAGGCAGGTGCAGGCTCTTGCTAGGTAAACCCATGCCTCCACTTCAGCAGGCTACAGACACCCAGCTCCCTCAGACTCTCCCCACAGCTCATCCTTTAGGCCCTTCACTTCAAGTTGGCAGACCTCCTCCAGACACTCCACTCTCCTTTCGAAATGTGAGAACCACTGACTCATATGGCATTGTCACAGTTCCCAGATACTTCACCTCAGGACACTCCTTAGTCAGTCAGGTCCCTGTCCATGCTGCTGCATGGAGTTGTTTCTGAGCTTTTCCTTCAAAACCTTGAGGTTTCTGCTGGCCAAATCCCAGGTGTGCCAAGGTCCCTCTGGACTGAACCTCCAACAGTCCAGCTTTTAAAGTATGCGTGCCAACGGCCATCCTGAGTCGTGGTGCCTCTAACAAGATCAGAACTTAAGTAGCTGCAGGACACTACAGAGAAGAAAAGAGTACTGGCGTTGAGTTGCAATGCGAGGTAGAAAGCACCACAGTAACCACCGCAGAGACACCAAAGGAGGGTTCAAAGTGAGCAAATGCAGGGCCACTGGATAAACAGTGAAAAGTCCTTGGCTTTTTGCATGGGTGGGGATAAGGATGGTTAAAGAGCAGGACTTGAGAGGTGGGAAAAGAATGAAAAGGGAATGAACGGTGAAGCAAAGGAAATAACCAGGGCTGTTTGGGGATACCTGTGAAGCAGTCCTGCATCTGAGCAACACTGCCTGGAGGAGGAGAAGACAACTTCAGCTGATCTGACTATGCCAGCATCTGACTTACTTCCATGGTCACGGGGAACCTGACAGCTTTCCCTACTGTCATCAAGGGCACACCTAGAGAGGAAGGAACCACAGCATCATTTAGTTTTCCACTCTCCTGAATGGGACCTCAGTAGGTCTCCAGTCCAACCTCATGCTCACAGCAGAATCGGCTACGGAGTCAGACCACTTTGCTCAAGGCTTTGCCACATGGGGGCTGGAAAATGTCCAAGGACAAAGACAGGAAAACATCTCTGGGAAACCTGCTTCAATGTTTGGATGCCCTTATGGAGAGAAAGATTGTCCCTATCTCCAGCCTCAACATTCCTTATTTCAACATTTGACTATCGTCTATTATCGTCCTGCCAAGCACCACGGTGACAAGACTGGCTCCATCTTCCTGAAAACCTCCCTGCAGGGACTGGCTGGCTGCTATGAGGTTCCCCAGACCTTCCCTTTCCCAGGCCGAAGGCAGCCCTTTCCCTCAGTTTCTGCTCCCCAGGCAAGTGCTGCAGCCCCTGCGCATCTTGGCAGCCTCCCACTGAAGTCACTCCCAGTTGTCAACGTCTTCCTTGATGTGGTGGATTGACTCTGGCCAATAGCCCGGCAGCCACGCAGCCGCTCACTCTTTCCCCCCCTTCCCCACTGGGACAGGAGAGAGAACAGGAAGAAATAAAGCACGGAAAGTTGTGGGTCAAGATAAAGACAGCTTAGCAGGTGAAAGAAAGAGATTTTTTAAAAATCAACAAGCAATAATAATAACAAGCAACGCAAAGGCAACCACTCACCACCTCCCACAAGCAAAAATGATGCCCAGCCAGTCTCCACACAGAAGACTCTTTGAATGAAAAAACGTTAATGGAGAAGCCGCTGCCTGAGCATTCACACACCAATCAAGGAGTTGCACACACACCACCCGAGACTTTAACTGCTGGGTCTGGAGTCCCTTTGCAGCAGGAGACTCCAGTGAGCCGACGTGTGCGCCTTTCGACTCTACACACACACACACACACACACACACACAGAGTCTCTCTTGGGTGCTTTCTCTTCCCTCAGGCTCAACCCTAGGTTTCCTGAAGCAGAATCTCTGACATGACGTATACCAGTTGAATTTATTAAGCAGTACAGTGGTGAAGAACAGCTTGAGCTGAGTGCCTCTGGAGACGGACCCCGAACCAGAGACTCTCTGGACAATTATACCCTTACAGTCTAAGCTCCCCTCCCCTTGTGAGACGGTTTAGTCCAGTTGGAGTATTTGGGTCTGGGGTCTCCTTTTTCCTCATTGGATCCTTTCACTGTCTCCAAGCGGGCCGTTCTTTTTCTTTTCTCGATGAGGCAACCTCTGCTGATGGATGTGGCTATCTTATCTTTCTAATTTACACCAGTTTCAGGGCCTTCCCTCACGCGACTAAGTAAGAGTTCAGTAGAACTTCATCAGTAGCTAGGTGGAAGTTCACCGCTTATGAAGGTCTAAGGCCTTTTACTAATGCTATGCAATGGATTGCATGTGAACTAGGAAGTGATTCCTGTAACAAAAATATTCTAGTTCCTTCTTCCTCTGTCCCAGCTTTTATTGCTCAGCACAACGTCGTACGTTAGAGAGTATCCCTTTGGTCAGTTGGGGTCAGCTGTTCTTGCCCATCTGCAGCCCACTCACTGGGAGGGAGCAGAGGCGGCCTTGACACTGTGCAAACACTGCTCAGCAATAGCCAGAACACTGGTGTGTTATCAACACTGTTTAAGGCACAAATGCAAAACATAGCACCACACAGGCTGCTATGAAGGAAGGTAACCCCATCCCAGCCAGATCAGTACACCTGAACTGGGGCCCTAAAACTGGATATAATTGGTTACAGGTGGTCTAACAAGCAATGAGCATGGGGAGACAACCACTTCCCTCACTCTTTTGGCGAGGCTCCTCTTTATACACTTCAGGACACTGCTGGCTGCCTTTGCTGCCAGGCCACACTGGATCAAGTGGTTAATGTCTTTTGTAGTTAATAATTCTAATCTTTCATATATTTTCACCTGTGCTGATACAATGACCATTTCTGAAGTAATGTTTTCAGCAGACTGTCTAGACAAAGGCCCTTTCCATTGTTCTCCTTCCCTTACTCTTTGTTCATTCAGATACTTCCCACCCACACTGCTGCTTTGAGCTTCAGGGACTAAAAGCCTGCCTGTCTTTCAGTAGTATAACGGTATCTTTAGCCAACTCTTTTAATTGTATCTACCTTTATCTATCTATCTATCTAAAACATTTCTCGTAAGATCATCCCTTGTAGAAAGGCGACCTCATTAGAGGCAGCTTGTACTTAGTATATGGTTGAGGAGTGTTTTATTGCTTAAGACACTTGATCGTGCTTTACTTTGCTTTGCTTGCAAATGGGAAACATCCTTCTGTGCCTGTGTGCAGCCAGTCCTCTAAGGAAAGTGGGTGGGAGATGGTGCAATGGAGCTCTAACATTCAGCTCCCAGAGTTCAGAGAAGTCTGATGAAGGGAAAGTGATGTAAATCCCAGGTGGCCAACGACAGGTGGGGAGTCTGGGGAGGTGAGGAGCAAGGTTGTCCACCCAGTGTCAGATCTCAAGGGACTGCTTTTCCTACCTGTCCAGACCTCCTCAGGAGACGCTCCTGACACTCAGGATCCATATCAGTTGGATAATGCTTCTATCACTTCTTTAAACTGAAATTAACAAAATACCGCCTTTAAAATTAAAAATAACTTTATTAGGTGCACTTTGAAATCTTCCTTCTTAACCACGCTATGAAACAACTCAGATTAGCTATACGAGTCTTGCAGACGTGGAGAACGTTACAGGAAGAGGCATGACTTGTTAGGGCTTTCTGTGTTTTAAGGAGCCCCATGGTGTATTTGGGGCTCAGTCCGTGAACCTCAGATACTGGGAGAAGACTGAACAAACCTCTCAAGAAGTCAAAGCCAGAAGCAAACCCCAAAATACCTTGAAGCATTAATGGGACTTAATGAGACCCATTACTGCCAAAGGCTCCTCATTGACTCATTAGAGCAGATACTTGGAGACGGTGACTGCAGGTAGGCAAGGGCACTGCACAGGTGGCTGTAATGCTGAGAAAACCCTTGGTTCGTTTTATGAAGCAGGCAAGGCCAAACCCTGAGCCCAGGTCCTGGGAAGGCAGTTTCTGAGAAGAGAAGAATAAAGTTTTGTCTCACTGGCCCTGGTGGTAGAGACAGCTGCTATAGTCAAGACGACAAAGACCTCAGTCCTTTTGGACCTCTCGGTCTTGCTAGAACCCTTGGCCATCTCTATGCAGGCTGCCCTACACTGTCCCATGCCTCACCTCTTTCCCTTCAGCTTGCTGACAGCCATCTTGCTTTCCCACCTAGCTCTCACCCTGGCATTTCTATGCCTTCACTGATGGCTCTCCACCCTCACCAGCTCCTCCTTGAAACACAAAGCCATGGGATAATCCAGACTCCCTCTGGGTGATCTCTTGCAGCACAAGACTACCCTCTCAGTGAGGATTATTTTTTCTCACATCCAGACAGAACCTTCCCAGCTGTAATTTGTGGAGGTTTCTTGCTCTTCCCGCTACTAAGAAAAGCTCCATTGTCCCTGAAACTGTGAGGAATGAGCGATTTGTGTAAAGAAAATCTAGTGAATATAAGCTTGAAGCAAATGTCATTGATATTGAAATAAAGGAATATATGTAGGGCATGACCATAAGCAGGGGAGTGGTCGTCCTTATGTAACTTCCTGATAAGTATAGTTTGGGTAACTCCCTTGATATGTGTAACTTATGTAGCCTCCTGATATGTAAGTTAGTTCCTGATATACTAGTGCAAACCAGTGTTGTAAATAACCGCAGAAATGTCAAGAAAATGTATAGCCAAATAAGGTAGCATAATATAAGTAGAATAACGGAGCGCCTGCACAAACAGAGAGGTCATGTAGAGTGCACTGACGAAGAGGAGCATCTTCCTCCCAACGACCACCGGACGACCACCTAGAAAAAGATGAAGCATGCGCAGACCGGGGAAGTGGTGACGTACTTAAAGAAAGAGTCATCTTCCAAGAAAAAGGCGGAGAAAGGCAAGAAACGAAGCCTAGAGAAGTATAAAGGAAGGAATTGTAAGAAGTGAAGGTGTGCGTCTTGGTGGAGCGGAGACTCCCGACGCACCCAGCGCTGTTTGCTTGCCTCTATTTGTTTAATAAATTGCAAACTTAAATTGGAATCCTGTTTGGGACTAAATCATTTATCACAACTGGGGACTCGTCCGGGATGGTCTTGGTTCCTGAATACTGACTTGATCTAGGAGGGGCGCCCCACCATTTGGTGGCTCCTGATCGGGTCGGGACTAACACCATCCTGAACCCAAATAGGGGCAAGCAAAGAATTTGATTTTTTATGAGCTCCCTTGCCGGCTGCAGCAGTTTATTTTGCCCGTAATTCTGCGCGCGAAGATCCGAACGAAGATGACGGGGTTGTAAGTATTTAAGGTGTATACCGTTCGGTTGGGTGGGATTCGGTTGCCTGTGTGTGTAAGAGTGTGACTGAGACGGAAGCTAGTTCCGAAGCGATTGTGGAGGTCTTCTAACCGCGGTTCCAATCTCCCGCGAGGGACTTGGCCGGTGAAGGACCGAAGCGATTTTTATAGGATCCATAGGTGAGTGAGAAGTTTGAAACCCCCTGCAAGACACTCTGCTTGGTAACCAAGGGCTGTAGGAATTGCCACAGTAAAAATTCCTAGATGGGTCAGACGAAATCGAGAACCCAGGACCAGAAGAAAGGGAGCGAATTACTAAAAATACCTCCGGAGATTCCATTAGGAATAATGTTAAAACATTGGAATAATAAGGGCCCTGGAAAAGGGAAGACAAAAGAGAAATTAGTTAAATATTGTATGGTAAAATGGCCAAAGAACCCCTTGAGACCCCACGTTTTTTTTGGCCTGTATTTGGGTCATTTGAGGATTGGGTTTGTCAGGCGCTAAACCTGTATGTAAATTCTAAGGAACCGTTTTGCCAAGAGGAGAGCGAGTATGCTAGTTTATGGATAAAGGCCTGTGTGGGCATTTTTCATCTTAAAACAGGAGTAGGGAAAAATAAGACCGTAGGGGAGCAACACATGGAAAAGGAAAAGAAGGATTGGGACCCCCTAGATCACTTACCTCCCCCGTATAATCCAGCTACCCGTCAAATACCGTCACCAAATTTGATGACTTCCCCTACGGCCCCAGGGTCGAATTCAACTCTAAGGGGAGGATCCCAAACTGAGCACCCAGAGCGTCTTTGTATCCTTTACGGGAAGTACCTCTGGGTGGATATAGAGGATTGGCAAGAGAGAGGGTTGGAAGAATTACTAAGAGAAGCTCAAAAGGTTTATGTCAGGAGGGACGAAGAAAAACAAGAAGCAGAGGCAAGAATTTTTGTAGCAGCAGTGAGGGAAAGTCAGAGGAGTAAGACTCAGCTGGGAGAGAAAAAAAGATAAGAGACCAGAACAGCCACCCCAGGGACAATCTCATCAAGACAGACCCACAACTCCCATCTGTTACTATTGTAACAAAAAGGGACGTGTTCAGAAAAACTGCCGTAAACGGGAATGGGATGAGAAAATGTTCAAAGAGGATTAGGGGTGTTAGGGGCTGTATCTTCTGGGGACCTCAACATCAACAGAGCCCTTGATAAAACTATTAGTAGGTCCCCAAAAAGAAGGATTTTTATTTTTAGTAGATACTGGAGCTGAAAGGTCAACGATTCAGAAACTCCCAAAAGGGGTAGGAAAAGGAAAAGCCCAGATGTCAGTAACAGGTGCAAAAGGAGAACCCTTCAAAGTCCCCATCTTAGAAGAAGTAGAGATTGAGACAGAGACAAAAATTTGTTTAAATGATTTACTTTTATTACCAGAAGCAGAATATAACCTATTAGGGAGGGACTTGATTTTAAAACTAAACCTAACTATTCAGAACCAAGGAGATCGGTTATATATTAACTTATGTACCTTAACCCAACTTGATGAGGAAAAAATTGACCCCCAAGTATGGTATAAGGAAGGAGATGTTGGGAGATTAGATATGGAACCCATCAAGGTACAAATAACAGACCCTCATAAGCCAATTAGAATTAAACAATATCCTATATCTATAGAAGGCCGGAGAGGTCTAAAACCTATTGTGGATAAATTACTAAAAAATGGGACTTTGGAACCATGTATGTCACCCCACAATACCCCGATACTCCCTGTAAAGAAATCAGATGGTACATATAGGATGGTACAGGATTTGAGAGCCGTGAATCGGCGAACAATCACCAAATTCCCTGTCGTGGCAAATCCTTATACTTTATTGAGTCACCTGTCTCCTAAACATATTTGGTATAGTGTAATAGATTTGAAAGATGCCTTTTGGGCCTGTCTTTTGGATAAGGGGTTCAGAGATTATTTTACCTTTGAATGGGAAGACCCCGAAACAGGACGAAGAACAACAATTAAGGTGGACTGTGCTACCACAAGGGTTTACGGAGTCACCAAATTTGTTTGGACAGACCTTAAAGAAAATCTTACAAGGTTTTACAGTACACGAGGAGGGAAAAATTATTACAATATGTGAATGATTTACTGGTAGCAGGAGAAACTGAAGAGGAGACCCGAAAAGCCACCATTAGATTGTTAAATTTTTTAGAGAAAAAGGGATTAAAAGTGTCCTGCTCGAAATTACAATTTATAGAGCAAGAAGTAAAATATTTGGGACATTGGTTAAGCAAAGGAAAAAAAAAGAAATCAGATCCTGACCGGGTTTCTGGTATTTTAATCCTAA
Organism: Phaethon aethereus; assembly: GCF_964289735.1. Classification (NCBI taxonomy): domain Eukaryota; kingdom Metazoa; phylum Chordata; class Aves; order Phaethontiformes; family Phaethontidae; genus Phaethon; species Phaethon aethereus. Next base: position 18,726 of record NW_028113959.1, on the reverse strand, counting down.
GACCTCCACAGACTAAAAAGGGAATGGAAAAAAAAAAAACAAAAAAAAAAACCCAAACAAAACAAAACAAAAACAAACAAACAAAAACCCCAAAAAACCCACACACACTGGTGGGATATTTATCCAAATTGTTAGATTCGGTGAGCAGGGGGTGGCCAGCATGTCTCCAAGCCCTAGTTGCTATGGCATTATTGATAGAGGAAGCTAGGAAAATTACCTTTAGTGTACCTCTAAAGGTATATACGCCACATAATGTTAGGAATGTCCTCCAACAGAGGACAGAGAAATGGTTGACAGATAGTAGACTTTTGAAATATGAAACCATCTTGATAGATTCACCTAATTTGGAATTAGGAGTCACCTCTGCCCAGAGCCCCGCTCAGTTCCGGTTTGGGGAACCCTCAGAAGCAGTAGTGCTATAACACAATTGTTTAGAAGTTATAGAATCCCAGACAAAAGTAAGGCTCAATCTTAGAGATATTGAATTGGAGGGAGGAGAAAAATTGTTTGTAGATGGATCCTCCCAAGTAATAGAAGGGAAGAGAAAATCAGGATATGCAAAAATTGACAAGGACTTAGAACTTGTGGAATCAGGACCTCTGAGTCCATCATGGTCAGCTCAGGCTTGTGAGCTTTATGCCTTATGTAGGGCCCTGGAATTATTAAAAGAAAGAAGAGGGACCATATTCACAGATTCCAAATATGCATATGGAGTAGTCCATACTTTTGGAAAAATTTGGGAGGAAAGAGGCTTGATTAACACTCAAGGAAAGAACTTAATACATCAGGAGTTGATAGTAAAATTTTAAAAGTGTTAAGAGAACCAAAGGAAATAGCCGTGGTGCATGTGAGGGGACACCAAAAGGGATTAGATTATCGAATTAGAGGAAATAATTTAGCAGATAAGGAGGCTCAGGAAGCAGCCTTGAGGATTGAAACTGTTAAAATTAATCATACACAAACAAAGGAGGACACTAGTGGAAGAGGATAAGAGGAAAAGGAGAAAAAGTTTACGCTGGAGGAACAAGCAAAATTAGAGAAAATAGGAGCTAGAGTGGAACAAGGGAAATGGACATTACCTGATGAGCGAGAGATGTTGCCAAAAGCTTACGCTAGGCAGGTATTAGAACGCTTACACGCGCAAACACATTGGGGTACAAAAGTGTTAAGTGATCATTTCCTTAAACAGTTTGGCTGTATTGGAATTTTTTGAAATAGCAAGGCAAATTACACAAGGGTGTTTAACTTGTCAAAGGGCAAATAAGGCCGTGTTTCAACAAGTGGCCATGGGAGGAAGAAAACTAGCTTATAGACCGTTTGAAAGGATTCAAGTCGACTTTACCAAATTACCAAGAATAGGAAGATTGAAATATTTGTTAGTTATAGTAGACCATTTAACACGATGGGTCGAAGCCTATCCTGTAGCAAGAGCGACAGCTCAGACGGTGATAAAATTTTACTAGAACACCTAATCCCCAGGTATGGGATAATACAATATATTGATTCTGATCAAGGCACTCGCTTTACTTCTAAAATTATAAAATCCTTGTGCCAATCATTAGGTATTAAATGGGAATATCATACCCCATGGCATCCTCAAAGTTTGGGAGTAATAGAAAGAATAAACCAAACAATAAAGCAAGAGCTAGCGAAGCTAATGGTTGAAACACAGATGCCATGGACTAAATGTTTACCGCTAGCCCTTCTTAACATAAGGATCAAACCGCACAGTGAGACTGGATTATCGCCATATTAGGTTTTATACGGCATGCCCTATCTCCGAGGGAAACAATGTAGTGGAAGATTATAATATTCGGAAATATGTTATCATTTTAGGAGAAAGGTTGAAAGAACTAAGAGATATAGGAATAATGGCACAAACCCTACCTTTGGGGTTTGCAATCCATCAATTCAAACCAGGGGATAAGGTACTGATCAAAACTTGGAAGAAAGAAACTTTAGTTCCTTCATGGGAAGGACCCTTTGTTGTATTGTTAACTACAGATACTGCCATCTGGACCGCGGAAAAGGGGTGGACGCACGCGACTCGAGTAAAAGGACCCATGAAAGACTGGAAAGTTATTTTACAACCTGGAACCACAAAAATAACATTAAAAAGGGAATGAACGTATGAGAAATGATCACGAATTAAAGACTATAGCATTAAGCAATTATCGGGCAGGACTAAGTTTATGTCCACTCTGTAAACCATGTTGTATGATTATTGAGGGTTAGGTGTAACCTGTGTAACAAATATATCATTTCCCACAGAGGCTAACAGGGACGTTTTCAAATTCAAAGCTGAAGTTTCCTCTGCATTCAGTGTGGACAGACTACTCCTATAGGAGATTTCTGGTGGGTAAGATTTATTACTGTCATCGAAATAAAGAAGTCCGCTTGAGAAGGGGGAGAGGGCAAGACCGGGTGGGGATTCTCAGTCGCGACCAAGTAAGGCCAGTCAAGGACGAGCACCCCTTGTAGCTGATGCCTCCGACCATGAGATCCCTTACCGGACCTCTCCTGATTTTACTCGGACTCACCAACCTGGTGACAGGTAATCAAAATTGCACCGAGTGCATAAGAACCGCCCAGCACGGACGAGTAAGTAATAAAACATTAATGTACCACACCTATTACGAGTGCAAAGGGAAACAGAACGGGAGTTGTATATACAATGGAACACAATATAAGAAATGCTCGGTGGAAAATGATACTGTTTGTTACGATCCAAAGGAACTTCTTTATCAATAGTGGGTAGAAATGAAAACAAATTCGGAAGTAGGAAGATTAATTGGAATAAGTAAGGATATGGCCAATTTGAGCACATCAGTATCGGTAATTTTTGATGCATGCGATATTATAGATGATGATCTGGATATTAATTGTGGGAGTGTAGAGTGGAGATGATGCTATAGTAATCAACCAAAATATATTTGCCCAGGTGGAGGTGGACGTCAATGTCAGATAAATCCTGATTATGTACCTAGTCAAACGGTGAGATATCAGTCAGCACACCTATGTGGAAGAAGGGGATGGTCTTGTGTATGTTAGGATACTGCAAGCTGGGGATATGACAGCCAATGTGGGGATTTACAAGCTTCAATCACAAGGGTACAAACAGACCATAATTGTACAACCTGTACCTGTAATTTAGTAAATTTAACCCTTATAAATTTAGAAATTTGGAAACAGAAAAAAATAACCAAAATTGGACTTAAGATATATGGACCTGGAGAAGACCCAGGTGTAGTTATTAATATTGAAATGAAAGAAAAGAGAATCGGTGCAGCATAGACTGTTATTTAAGTCATTTTGTCATGAAATGGAAACAGGAACGAAATATGAAATTCCCACAGTGGCTAAAAATCTATTTGTAAATCTTGCTGAGAACATTGCTAAGTCACTAAATGTAACTAATTGTTATGTATGTGGTGGAACTAATCAGGAGAGAATTGGCCCTGGGAGGCCCAAGAGAGCAACATACCAGACCCTAATGTTTAGAACATATCAACTCAGGTCAGGAAACAACAATGGATATTACAAACCAGCATAATAAGAAGAAGCTGTTGGCAAAATGACGCTGGGAGTAAACCAGTCGGATATTTAGTATGTGAAGGGGGATATAACTGGAATAGTACTTACCAAAAGTAGGATAAATGGGGCACTGCCCAAGAAATAAGTAAAAATCATGCGAATTGGACCAACGGAACCACTATTGATAAAGGGTGGTCAAGTCCAGAAGGGCAATATTGGATCTGTGGAAAATTTGCATATACCCGATTACCAAAAAATTGGACCGGAGCGTGCGTGTTAGGAACTATACGGCCAAGCTTTCTCTTATTACCTATAAACCGAGGAGAACGCCTAGGGGTACTGGTATATACAGACGCATTAGAAACTCACAACCGAAGGGGAAAAAGAGAGCTACAAATAGGAAAATGGAAAGATAATGAGTGGCCACCTGAAAGAATAATAGCATATTATGACCCAGCGACATGGGCAGAAGATGGGTCCTGGGGATATAGGACCCCCATTTATATGTTGAATAGAATAATCAGGTTGCAAGCTGTAGTAGAAATAATTGTAAATAAAACGGGTAATGCTCTAGGATTGGTGGCTAAACAAAATACTAAAATGCGTACAGCCCTATATCAAAATAGACTCGCACTAGACTATTTACTAGCACAGGAAGGAGGAGTCTGTGGAAAATTTAATCTCACAAATTGTTGTTTAGAGATAAATGATGAAGGAAAAGCCATCAATGAATTAGTAAGAGAAATGAAAAAAGTAGCCCATGTGCCAGTCCAAACGTGGAATGGAATAAATGTCCAAGGACTATGGACAACGTGGGAAAATTTATTCTCAGGAAACTGGGTAACAAAAATCATTATCGTTTTGTTAGGATTGTTTGGAGGTATGTTAATAATACCATGTCTAATTCCTTGTCTTTCACAAGCTGTAGCTTCTGCGATTAATGGAATGAAATTTACAGCCACTCCAATAGAACCAACACAGAGTGAGAGAAAACATGTTTTAATGTTGGTAAAACATATAGAGGAACCCGAGTTAATACCCATCAAACAAACTTTAAATAAATTTTACACAAATCACAGTGGTGAAAAAGAAAACGGGGGATTGTGAGGAATGAGCGATTCGTGTAAAGAAAATCTAGTGAATATAAGCTTGAAGCAAATGTCATTTATATTGAAATAAAGGAATATATGTAGGGCATGACCATAAACAGGGGAGTGGTAGTCTTTATGTAACTTCCTGATAAGTATAGTTTGGGTAACTCCCTTGATATGTGTAGCTTATGTAGCCTCCTGATATGTAAGTTAGTTCCTGATATACTAGTGCAAACCAGTGTTGTAAATAACCGCAGAAATGTCAAGAAAATGTATAGCCAAATAAAGTAGCATAATATAAGTAGAATAACGGAGCGCCTGCACAAACAGAGAGGTCATGTAGAGTGCACTGACGAAGAGGAGCATCTTCCTCCAAACGACCACCGGACGACCACCTAGAAAAAGATGAAGCATGCGCAGACCGGGGAAGTGGTGACGTACTTAAAGAAAGAGTCATCTTCCAAGAAAAAGGCGGAGAAAGGCAAGAAACGAAGCCTAGAGAAGTATAAAGGAAGGAATTGTAAGAAGTGAAGGTGTGCATCTTGGTGGAGCGGAGACTCCCGGCGCACCCAGCGCTGTTTGCTTGCCTCTATTTGTTTAATAAATTGCAAACTTAAATTGGAATCCTGTTTGGGACTAAATCATTTATCACAAAACCATTCTTCAAGCAGCTGCAGGCTGCAGCTACTGCAGTGCCCTGACCCTCCACTTCCCCAGGCTAAACAAGCCGTTGTTAAAAATAAATATATTAAAGTCTGCGCCCGCGATCCTGCAGACACCGCCCCCCCCCGCGACACACGCGCGCTCAGACTCACTCAGCCACCCCCCCCCGCGCGCGTGCGCTCCCCCTCCCTGCGCTGCAGCTCCGGACCCGCAGGCCGGTGGGTGCGGCCCCCCCCGGCCGCAGACTCTCCGGCGCCCCGGAGCAGCGGGGGGCAAGGGGGGCTGCAGCCGCGCGTGCCCCGCTGCCCGGCAACCGGCCCCCCCGGCGGCGGGGGAGGGAGCCTGGCGCAGAGGCTGGCTGGGGGAGGGGGGATGGCGGCGCTTTTCGGAGGTTTCTGTTTGGGTCGGTTGGGTTCGGGGTTTTTTTCTCTTTTCGTTTTTCACCTCCCCCGCCGTTCGCGTTCGTTGGTTTTCACCGCGCGGCGGCGGCGGCCCGCGCGCAGCGGGGCTGTTGTGCCAAACGCGGGTTCCGTCACCCGGTGCGCAGAGCGCCGGGAAACACACGGAGTCGAGACGGCGGCTTTTCTTCCGCCCCTGCGCCGAGCTGGGTGCCGGTGGTAGGCCCACAAAGCTGGCGCGCCTCGGTTAACGCAGGGAAAATATTTCTACGCTCCGAGCAACAAGTCACCGTTATTTTTTTGAGAGCTGGCGCAGGCGCCCTTGCGCCTGTTGGTTCCCGCAAGCCTCGTCTCCACGGCGACAGCGTCCTCCTTTTTTACTGCGCGTGCCCCGTGAGGAAGGGGCTTCTGTGGGTAGGGGTCTTCCCCTACCGGAGGGCAGGCTTGTGCTATGCCGAGTCGATGTTAATTAGATGTTACTTACGATAGTTCACTCAAAGGTCGGCAGTTGCGTTCCCTTTGCGGTTGCCTTGTTCCTTCCCTCAGGCTTGCGCCTCGTTGACTCCTGACAGAGCCTAAACAATACCCCCGCTTTGTGCCTCGCATACCTTCAGCAGGGTGACTGACCGACGGACTGGCCGACCGACGGACTGAGGACGAAAGGCGGGAGGGGGGCACGGGTGCGGCAGGGACGCCGCGGGGTCCTAAAGTCTCCCGCCTTCCTTCCTTCCCCGGGCCGGCAAAACTGCTGGCGGAAGGGGGAGGGGGGGTGTCTCCGTGTGTGCGTGTGGCCGCGGGCGAGGGGTTCGTGCCGGGGCCGGTTTGGGAGCGTGTGTGGCGGGTGTGCACGCAGTAAGAAACGAAAAAGTCTGGTAACGCTGTGGACAACGCCGCCTTCTCTGCTACAGCCTGCGCTGTGGCCCGCCTCGGTGTCCGCCTGCGGGCGATGTGCTCGGCTCGGCTCCCGGTTGAAGCCGTCCCTGGGAAAGCAGCAGCCCCGTGCCTCGGCCTGGGCAGAGACCTGCGTCCCCGAGGCCGGGCTCCGGCTGCCGGAGAGGTGGGCCGCGCCTCTCGCTAGCGGCCGTCGGCGTGTCCGTCGCCAGCGGGATGCGTTCCAGTGGTGAGCAGCGCCCAGAGGACAGGCCCAGCAGCCTCAGGCAAAGCGGGGTCGCTGCTTTGCTGATGGTGGTGTCCGAAAAGGCGGTTTCGTTTCCCGGCGTGCGATAGGCCAGTCTCACACACCGAGACGAGATACCGGTTTATTCCAGACCTGCGCAGAGCTGGGTGCTGGGTGGTAGGCCCACAAAGCTGGCACCCCGCGGTTAACACCCGGAAAATATTTGTAGGTTTCTAGCAACACTTACCAGTATTCTTAAACATACCTCAGCTGCCACCACGTTTACACATAAGCAGATTAACTTCTGGCGGCCTTGTAGCAATGGGGCTCGCTGCGGTGGGGTGGGGAGGGCGGGCGGCTGGGGCTGGGCACCGCCGCCTCTGCCTGGTCCCCGGTCCCCGGTCCCCGGTGGTGAGAGAGAAGAGTAAGAAAAGGTAAGGGGGAGGGAGGCTAGATAAATAAATAGCTAAAAAAATGACAATCAAAAAGAAACGGGGGGTGTGCAGGGTGCGTGTGGGTGTCTTTACACAGAACTCTCCGGGGTGAGGGCAGGCGGGCGATTTGGGAGGAGGGAGTGGGGAGAGCAGGTTTAGGACAAATGCTGATCTGGCACTCTCTGCTAATTCTTGATGGATTAACATACACCGACCTATGGTTAATGAATGTAATAAATAATTCATTAACCGGTAATTAATATACGAAGTAATGATTAGCGATAGAGCAATACAGATTAATATTTACTGGAATTAACATCCAGTGGATTAAGATCACGTTAATAAGGAACTACTTTACTGATAACAAGTTCTAGGTGAGGAACAGAGCCGTCGTGTAGCACGTGTAATTAATGATAATTAATAATGATGAATTGATAGTAGATAATTACAACAGTAAATCAGAGTGATGATAAAGAAAAAAAAATACATGATAAGTAACTGGAGGACAGTAGTGTTAATGCAGTACCACAAAATACTAATAAATAAAATAATCGATCTTAATAGGTAACGACTGTTATTAATAAGTAATTATTAATGATTGATTTAGACTAATTTGATTAATAAAAACTTAATCAGTTCATTAATTTTTTATTCATTTATTTGTTGTAGACCGATAGATACTATATAACTCAAATAACATCGATCAATAGGAATGAATAGTTAATAAGAATTTCAGTTATTAATAATGGTCAGCTTACTCACGTTTGATGGAGGTCTTTGTGGCCTTGCCGTAGAACATCAGGCTGCAAGGCTTTCGCCTCATCCCAGACATCACTCAACAATAGTCAGTTATGAGACTGTCTGACTGCAACCCATCAGGGTTGCTTTTGAAGAGGAGCGTGTTGCTCCAGTCAAACCCTGCTACTCCCTACAGACCCACAGTGGTTTCCCACATTATCCACCCTGTGACCTTAGTCACAACTCACTAAGAGGAACATTGTGTAATTTGTATTTAGGTGGGTCGAGGCATTCATCTCTCCTTCCTGTGTTTTCATCCTCTCTTGTTGGTTGGTAATTTATTGTTGGGATCACTCTGCACGGCTCGACCTTAAGGAGAAGGAGCTGCAGCATTGAGAAGCTGGTAAACAGCTAGATATCTGCACGGCTCGGCCTTGAGAAGAGGGAGCTGTGGCATTGGGAAGCTGGTAAACAGCTGGACATCTGCAGGGCTCGGCCTTGAGGAGAAGGAGCTGTGGTAAACAGCTAAGAAGCAGCACTGTATAAGAAAAACAGGATGGAACCCGGACCACGTAGCAGTAACCGCAAGTAGGAGGAGTATGATAATGCAATCTTTAGGGCTAAGCCAATGATTGTAAGACAAGTATGCATAAGGTAGAACTTAGTGTATAAATATGTGTAAGGTTTTGCAATAAAGTTGAAGCTTGCCTTATCACTCATATTGAGTCGACTGCTTGCCTTCCCTCGCTCGTCGCAATTTATAATAGGGGATGGTATTAAAGGGATGTATTCAGGATCATAGATGTGAATCCTCTTAACACGCATGGTTACAGCTCTAGTTATCATAGATTTCACACGTGACAATCAAATACGGACAATAACAATCATTATGATAAACATTAATACATACTGGGTTAGACTATGATCCCATCCACTAACTTTTAATCTGAGCCAACTGAAAATATTTTAAATCCACCTAGTTCATTGCCAGTTGCTTGGTTTCATCTTCTCATTGAGCTCATGGGTTTGGTCCACAGTTTTTTGCATTTCATCTCTAGCTTGATGCAGAGTAGCGGACACATTTGGAATTGACAGCAGGTTTTGCCAGGATAGGTGTTATTCAGCCATCCACAAACGCTGTTCTCCTTTAGTAGTACCATATTCAATGCTAATTGATTTTCTAAAGTCATCTGTGAGGCTGCTCGTGGGTACAAGCTGGGTGTTGCTTAGCCTTGCTGGCTGGCTGCATACAATTAGCTAGAGTCTCTCCTTGCCATGGTAGATTTTCTAGATATAATCAATTTTCAATTATCACAGCCGAAGAAGTCCAAAACAATCCCATTGCTAAGCTTACTCTCATCCCTGCTGTATAATAGCTTGGCCGTGACACGGAGGGCAATACATTTCTCTTTGTTCTGTACCCTCTTGGTTTCATTAATGACTACAGTGAATGACTCCTGAGTATGATTAAAAGCTATTATGGGAGATAAACTTGTGGAATTCCTAAAGTGCATTCTAACCCATCCCAATAGGGTTGACTGTAATCTGATATCTCTTCATTAGAACATACCCATACGGTCTCAAGCAGTGCAGGATACATTAGAGTGGTACTTGTGCTCTTTACTACTGGCTCATGAGTCTTGCATCCGTTTTTTATAATGTTGGGAAGGAATCCTACATTTACTAGCCATGTGTTTAGAGGATTCTATCTGACATGCTGTCTGTAAGCTAGGGATTGGAGCACTGTAATTGTGGCACAGGCATATACTTCTTAAGGCGTGATGGAGGTCTGAGGCAAACGGTATCCATAGATAATCATCCATATTGTAACAATTTATCTTGTTTATACAATTCCATAGCCTGTCTGGTTCCAATGACATGGTATAATGGGGTCTCTTCACCCATTGTTTAAAACGTCTTTTATGATCAGGGGTGGTCCATATGCAAGAAACATTACTAGATTGTGGGCCACATGCAGATCCATACTTAGAGGTGTGAAATATGTTCATCTGATTCGTGTGATGAAGTGCAATCTTCTGGACTTTTATGGATCTCTCCTGCACCATAAAAAGGGGTGTTTTACAGGAGAAGGTTAAACTACTTGGCTGGTATATCAGCTCAAACCAGTTTGACCACTGACCGCATAGTATTGTGTAAAGGAAGTGCATGCATAAGGTTTGGGGTCATCCTGGGGGCACGCCGAGGAAGATTCGAGAAGACTCTAGCAGGAAAAGAGGGCATGCGCCGAAGAAGACACGCCTATTCATGAATATGTATTAACGGAGAGGATATAAACCAGGAACAGGAACTGAACCGCGTGCGTCTTGGTGGAGCAGAGACTCCCGGCGCACCCAGCGCTGTTTGCTTGCCTCTATTCGCTTAATAAATTGTAAATTTGAATTGGAATCCTGTTTGGGACTAAATCATTTATAACAGGTTGGATCGGATTGTCCGGTGGAAAACTCACAGACTCTATGTCCAGCGAGTTTGCCAAGTACGCACCCCCAAATATAAATCAGATTGGAAGTGTAGGCGTAAAGTCCTGGATGTGGAAGTACCCCCATATTTCTGTGCGGTACCTCTACAGAGGATCTCCGTACATTAATCCAATCTCTAAACAAAAAGAATGAATTAGCTGTGGAAAATCCTACAGCTCAACCACCCCCAACCCACAAGGAAAGTGTACCTTCTGCACCAGAATGTAATCCAACTGATACGGCAGAAGTCCAGAGGGGGGGGAAAAAACAAAACTAAACTAAACAAAAACAAAACAAAACAAAACAAAACAAACAAACAACAACAACAACAAAAAAAACAACAAAAAAACCCCCAACTTCTATCCCCGGGGAGGGCAGTGAGCCACCCTGCCCGGCAGGTATTAGCAGTTCAATGGCTCTCGGTTAAAAATTCTGAACCTGTTAAAAAAAAACCTGCTCAAACCCTAAATATCAGAGTCAGTCGACACAGGGTTAAATTTACAGGAATAGAAAGGTGCGGTAAAGGAATGCCCCGCTGCCGAGATTTCCCTCTGGTTGCCAGGGGACCAGAGGTTAACGAGGGTGGAGGTACCGGTGGGTGCTGCACACGCTGCCATTCTAAGATTTAACATGCTGCGTGAGCAGATGAGGAAACTCCCGGGCGGGACTGTGTGGAGTTCTGCAGGCACCAATGTTCGGCAGTACCCGCTGCCAGCAGCAGCGCTGGCGAGAACTGACGGGGTGGTAACAGAATTGGAAAAAGATACCATTTAAATTGGACCGGTACCAATGGTACTGACCACCCCTAAAAATTCCTACACCTGGGAAGCCAAAGATCGTTCAGGAAAAGCACACCGGATCAGCACCCAGTGAATTTCACCCTCATTTTAACCCTTCCGGTTAAGTAAGACCGAGCATATTTCCTTTTTTCTTGTGTGTTCACACACAGGAATCCCGAATGGACAACGTGAAACCACAATCCAATGGATGAAATTAGTGATGTGGCATTTTACCTTAATTGTAATACAATTTCTTTTAACTTGTAATTCGAGATAACCATTGTCCCAAACATATGCCAAGTATAATGAAATGGTGAGAACACAGATCATTCCAGAAAATTTAACTTTAGCTACTGCAGTCATGCATGGCGCCAAGGTGTTTTCAAGACGTGAGTGGAGCTGGGATAACGGATGGCTTCCACTCCTGAAGGGAAAAGCAGGAGAAGGAATCCAGATAGGGTGTAGGATGATTAACGGATCAACCCATGAGAAAGCCACATTAATGGCAATATACGGAAACCCAGTAGCCACAAAGTCTTGCGTTGCTGACAAATGGGATTGTTGGTATAACTTTACCCTGGTGGAACCCACTATTGTGACTTGTACGTGGCAACAACACCACACAGGTTTAGGGCCGTCACAACAATGTTGTACAGGGTTGTTGTTTTTTCGGTTCAAAATAGACATAATTGAACCTAGCCCAGATACACCACCAGGCCTAACTCCATACACCCCATTTGACACCCTGAAATATGGAGCTAGGAACATACCCGTTGTCACCATGACATCTCGTAATGACCCTTGGGACCATTCATTGCCACGATACAGTGGGAGCGTTGGAACACTACAAAACAAAAGGAACTTAAATCTCTCTACTCTAGTCATACATGGAGATGAAGTGTTTTCGAAGGATGAATGGAGTTGGAATGACCCTCTTCGGATGGCTGAACTTCAAGCCATTTCAGGACAGGCAATACAAATCAGCCGCCGAGTAACTAACGGACCTAATTACCATAGGCCAACCGAAATTAAAGCATATCATACCGACTCTACCAGACCAAAGAACTACGACACCGAGTGTTACAAAATAACCGAACCAAATTCGGATTGTTGGTACAATTTTACTCTGACCAAACCCGTAATTGTATACTGCCTTTGGGGTTCCGAAGGCACGGAATTAATATTTGAATTTATGATTGATACAGCAACATCAAAGGATAAGAGACCTTTACCCCCGCGAACATCTAAAAATGTACCCACTCGGCCTCCCATTGGTGTAACTCCCTTCATCTTCAACACAGGCCCTTACATAATCAAATATACAGGTGTGGAGTAATCGCTGAGGGGTACTTTGGAAATTTACCCTCTAAGAACAGCCTTGAAACCAGGTGGAACATAGCACTCGTACAACGGGTCTGTGCCATGGAGACTCCCTGAACGGCCTTGGATGTTGGCAACATCAGGGGCGCCTGGTGTGCTGACTCTGGGAGAGATTACATGGAGGCTGGAGCGGAGTGGAGACCTCGTGGCTACGCTCTGTGAACTGGGGAGTTTAGGGATGCACAGGATGTACATTGATAAGCTGTGCTTACAATGTCCTGGGCCGAGGACCTGTCAACTTTGATGAAGTGCTGTACTTAGAGTGAACTTTGCTAATTATAATATCATTATAATACTAAAACGCACACCCCTCTCAAAAGCTACCACCCCCCCAAGGTGCGACCCCTCCTCAATGAGTGTGCGCACTGAATTTTTCCTAGTCTGTACCTTTAAACGCGAAGCGAGAGAATTCTGCACCAATCCTGATAAAGGTATGTATGACTAGAGTCACTCAAGCTCCACCTGCGAAGTAAAACACTATAAAATAATGTTTTAAGAGCTGGATGTTAGGGAAGATACCATCGTCATGTACCACTCTAACTTCTGGGATCAGTCGACGGGCTGAGCCTCTCTTCCCCCGCCATCGGGACGCCGTTGGGTAAGATTCGAACCCTTGGTCATACCAAGTGCCTTCCCGGGAAACTTAGAAATCTCTATATAGAGTCACTTTACATCTTTTAAGGCGTTTATAGCCAAGTAGTGTCCCTCGTAGTTTTAGCATTTGCAGGTGCTTTATAGGTAGTGAATTTATCACCGGCAATCCAAAGAACCTGTATATCTGTTGCTTCAATAAATCGCACTATTGATTGACTCAGCCGTGTGTTCAATAAATCGCACTATTGATTGACTCGGCCGTGTGTGGTCCCTGAACGCGACCGTACCTCTGAGTGCGGCCGTATTAGTTCAGGAGGTGTCCGGCTGAGCACGTAGTGTGATGTTAGTAGTGCATCCGGACCCGTGATAGTCCAACAAAGGTGTTGGGCGCGACCGGACTACTAACGCTGACTTTGGGCATCACTCAGAACCTAAGCTCAGCCGCCCCCAGTCCCTCTGATATCTGAGGATCGACTGGAAAGCAAGGGGGTTTAGTTTCTGCCAAATTGCTCTGCCTCTTAACGCAACAACAGGCTGGCAACAAGTGCTGTTTAATCCGTCATACTCCCTCAAACAAGCGGAGATGTTGATGCAAATTAACATCTCTACAATTAAACCAACCTGTTCACCATTCCTAAATATATCCCACGCAGGATGGTTAGCCTGGTTACATGGGCGAACCCTCGTCTCTTCAAGACGGACAAGGAGAGATGCAACCGGTATTATAGGGACAGGACTGGGAGTCTTAAACAGTATAGATGCTGAAATACTCATAAATAAACTGAGCACAACAACAAGTGATTTAAGCAAATTAGGACACCCATTGCAGTCTTCTCTAGTAGCACTGGGAACTAATCAATGGCTTTTATCTGGCATATTACCTCAGTGGGAAAGAATTGATGGAAGGGACCACCGATTGATTGCGGATGCACTTGGTGCAGCCCAAAATAGTATTTCTCTAGCTCTTAGTTGTATCCAAGCTCAACTATGGACGCAATCTGTGGCGGCAGCAATTATAATGCAACTACGTTTGAGAGAAGATTCCAGTCATGGTGGTATTTGGTCAATTTTACCTACAACCCTACCGATGGCAAAGCCACTGCTTTTGTCTTAACGATACGCAACACTTCGGTATATACCATATACCCAATCATCGCGTTGTTAGGATTAAATCACAACGGAGCTATACTCTATCCTCTAGAGCATAGAGTATGGGCCCAACGGAATGAAAAGACGGCAAACTATTGATGTTGCTGCATGTGTGGTATGGGAACAACAGGGATTCATTTGTGAAAGTAGTATCATCCAAGGCCAAGACATTTGTCTTGACACTGAACAAAACATTTGTCATTTTGAAATACATCCCAATGAAACCCTTGAAACTGTGCTTGTATAGATCGGAAAAGGGTGTGCTTGTATGAGAACCCCTTGTGATTTTGTGTTTGTAGATAATGTTACTGTGGATACTAACAATCGCTCAAATAGTTGTGTTTGTAACTTTACTAAAATGGTAGGATGTGACTTTATCTATTCAGATCCTGTTACATCTTACCAACTAGTACAATCAAATTATATTCTATTTCGGGATCTGCTAATGAATCTTACCCTGGTGAGAAAACTACTACGACATGAACACCTGAAGCGGTTGTTGAAACAAGTTCGGGAAAATGGACAACAGACTCTGATTACTGTCCAAGGTTCCGAGGGAGAACACGGCCGCCCTCTGCCCGGTTCCGGCGCCCGGCCCGGCCGCCCTCCGCCCGGTTCCGGATCCGGCGCCGGGAGGCCCCAGCCGGCCGCCCTTCGCCCGCTTCCGGCGCTAGGCTCCGGCAGGCGGGCCCGGTTCCGTCGGTAGACCTGGCAGCCCTGCCCGCACCCGGGCAAACGGCCGGAAGCGGGCCCAGTGGCCGTGGTCTCGCTCGGAACCGGGCGAAGGGCGGCCGGCTGGGGCCTCCCGGGGCCGCGCGGGGCCGGGGCCAGGACCGGCGCCGGCGCCGGGATCGGAACCGGAACCCGAACCGGAACCGGAACCCGAACCCGAACCGGAACCCGAACCGGAACCCGAACCCGAACCGGAACCGGAACCGGATCCGGTTCGGGACAGGGCGGAGGGCGGCCGGCTGCGGCCTCCCGGGGCCGCGCGGGGCCGGGGCCGGGACCGGCGACGGCGCCGGGATCGGAACCGGAACCCGAACCGGAACCGGAACCCGAACCCGAACCGGAACCGGAACCCGAACCGGAACCCGAACCGGAACCCGAACCGGAACCGGAACCCGAACCCGAACCGGAACCCGAACCGGAACCCGAACCGGAACCGGAACCGGAACCGGATCCGGTTCGGGACAGGGCGGAGTGCGGTCGGCTGCGGCCTCCCGGGGCCGCGCGGGGCCGGGGCCGGGACCGGCGACGGCGCCGGGATCGGAACCGGAACCCGAACCGGAACCGGAACCCGAACCCGAACCGGAACCGGAACCGGAACCCGAACCGGAACCCGAACCGGAACCCGAACCGGAACCGGAACCGGAACCCGAACCGGAACCGGAAGCGGATCCGGTTCGGGACCGGGCGGAGGGCGGCCGGCTGCGGCCTCCCGGGGCCGCGCGGGGCCGGGGCCGGGACCGGCGCCGGGATCGGAACCGGAACCCGAACCGGAACCGGAACCCAAACCCGAACCGGAACCGGAAGCGGATCCGGTTCGGGACCGGGCGGAGGGCGGCCAGGCCGGGCGCCGGAACCGGGCGGAGGTCGGCCCTGGGTCTCCCTCGGAACGGGGCAGGGGGCGCGCGGGGCCGGGCAGAGGGCCGGAACCGGGCGAAGGGCGGCCGGGGCCGAGCCCGGGTGCGGGCAGGGCCCGGTTCCGGCAGTAGACCGGGCAGCCCTGCCTGCACCCGGCGTAGACCGGGCAGCCCTGCCCGCTGCCACCGGTAGAAGTGAGCTAACGCCTACCTGCCGGCGCAGACAAGCCCGGGGCGTCGTCCGTTCAGCCGGACGCTCCCGCCACCCCGCCGCCGCGTCTCCCGGGTCGGGCCTCGCAGGCGCGCGCACGGCCCCAAACGGGCCCCCGGCACGACCCCCTGGCCCGCCACCTCATCCACGGACCCGGGGAGCGCGGGGTGCCGCATGCTGGAGCGCCCGGCGCAAAGGGCCGGCAGGTCTACCCGGCTCCGGCGGGACGGCCGGATTTCCGGGGCTGTCGGGTAGATCTCTCTCCCCCGCCGCCTCCTCAGAGCTGCCGAAGGGGTCGCTGCTTTCCTCTGCCTCCGGTTACGTCGTGGCAAAAGCTGGTGACGCTGTCGCGCCTCCGCCGCGGGCGCGACACGCTGCTCTTGGAGCTTGCCGGGGTCGGGGCCGTGCCATTCCGTACTCCGGGGGGAGGGCAGTGGGTGGCGTGAGGGGTGGCGGGAGGGTTTGCCTGCATGGCCCCGTGGTTTGGCCAGCGACGCGGGAGTCGCCCGGCGGCCATCGTGGCGCTCATGCTGGCGGTTTCAGCCTGCTGAAGCGCCCTGTGGTCGTGTTGGAGGTGAGGCCCAAGGGCAGGCCAACTGTGGCAGCGTTCAGGCCAGCATTGCATGCCTTTGCAGCCATCGTTGCTCTCCCTTGCTCATTTTTGCACAGGGCCCCGTGTCTGCCGGCTGCGTGGCCTGCCCTGCTTGCCAATCCCGGGGGTGGAGGGTGGGTGCTGCGGGGCTGTCACGGGTCCCAGGACTGTGGCCAAGAGGGTGGTGGCTTCCTTTTTTGTCTCCCCCTTCCTGACCACTGGGGTATTTCGGGTCGCGTTGGAGAGGGCCCCCGGTGGGCTGGGTCTTCCATGCTTTCCCCATAACAGGGGGAGCCATGGGGTGGGGGTCCGGTGTTCAGGCAGGGTGGTCTCCTCTCCAGTTTGCGTCCCGTGGCATGTGAGGTGTTGTCCTCCCCGCCCCCCGCCGCTGAGCGAAGGGGGCCGTGATGGTGGCGGTGGCTGTGGTGGTGGGGTGGTGCGTGCCTCGCCACGTCTCTTCCCCTCCCCCTGCCCCCCACCTTTGTCCATTCGTCCCCGGCTCGGCGGGGGGTCCTCTGGCTTCTTTACTGAACCGGGCTGTGTGGCGGCTGAATGTCCCTGTGAGCCCTCAGGTGTTCTATTCCATGCCAGGCGCCGGTGCCGGCCTCGGCCCGGGTTCCCGTGGGTGCTGGCTGCGAGCAGCGCTGGGCGGTGGGGGCGGCTGAGCCGAGGAAAGCAAAGAAAGGGCGCAAGCCCTGGTGAGCTTTCCGTTTTGAGGGTAGGGCCCCCGAGGCTGGCGGTGGGGAGGGGCGTCCCGGTGGGGGCGTCCCCCTCTGCTGCTGCCGCGTTGGCTGTTGGTGCCGCAACCCTGCCTTGCTGTGGAGCGAGCTGCCCCGGCAGGGGGGCCTCGGTCGCTGGGCCGCGCCTGCCTTGGCGGGTCGCTGTCTCCTCTAGCACGTCTGGCGCTCCCGCGGCAGGGGAGCGAGTGCCTTGCTCCTCCTCCCGCTTGATCGCCTGGCGATCCCGCGGGTGGGCCGGCCTCGGGGGGCGGCACAGCCCCGGCCGGCCGATGCCGCATGGAGCGGGTGCGCGGGCCCGCGCGCGCGCCTCCCCGTCTTGCGGGAGACGGGAGCGCGGCGCCACGCGCGCCCCAGGGAAAGGAGAGCTGCACAGCGGTACCGGCTCCTTGCCCGCGCCAGCGCGGGAAGGGCCGGCTGCCGGGGTCGGTCCCGCGCCGCTCCTCTCTCGCGGGGGAGTAGTGGCGCCGCCGGCCCTGCCCAGGCGCCTGGTCGTTGGTGGGCGCGCCGCCGCCGGGGCCGCCGCTGCCATGCCGCCACCGTCGCGTCTGCGCTGCCGCTCCCGCGGGTGGGAGCGGTGAGAGAGCCGGGGGGTGGTCAGGGTTGGCAGGGCGCGCCGGCGGGCCGGGGGCGTCCGCCCGTGCGCGCGCGTCGTGGGGGGCAGCTACCTGGTTGATCCTGCCAGTAGCATATGCTTGTCTCAAAGCTTAAGCCATGCATGTCTAAGTACACACGGGCGGTACAGTGAAACTGCGAATGGCTCATTAAATCAGTTATGGTTCCTTTGGTCGCTCCTCTCCCACTCCTTGGATAACTGTGGTAATTCTAGAGCTAATACATGCCGACGAGCGCCGACCTCTGGGGACGCGTGCATTTATCAGACCAAAACCAACCCGGGCCCACCCGGCAGCTTTTGGTGACTCTAGATAACCTCGAGCCGATCGCACGCCCCCGCGGTGGCGACGACCCATTCGAATGTCTGCCCTATCAACTTTCGATGGTACTGTCTGTGCCTACCATGGTGACCACGGGTGACGGGGAATCAGGGTTCGATTCCGGAGAGGGAGCCTGAGAAACGGCTACCACATCCAAGGAAGGCAGCAGGCGCGCAAATTACCCACTCCCGACCCGGGGAGGTAGTGACGAAAAATAACAATACAGGACTCTTTTGAGGCCCTGTAATTGGAATGAGCGCACTTTAAATCCTTGAGCGAGGATCCATTGGAGGGCAAGTCTGGTGCCAGCA
>NW_028113961.1:0-15985 GCF_964289735.1 Phaethon aethereus | reverse complement strand
ATTGTTGCCAAACAATGCCACCGTTTCCTTTGTTGCCACACAATGCCATTGTTGCCAAACAATGCCACCATTGCCATTGTTGCCACACAATGCCATTGTTGCCACACAATGCCACCGTTTCCATTGTTGCCACACAATGCCATTGTTGCCACACAATGCCATTGTTGCCACCCAATGCCACTGTTTCCATTGTTGCCACACAATGCCATTGTTGCCACACAATGCCTCTGTTTCCATTGTTGCCACACAATGCCATTGTTGCCACACAATGCCGCTGTTTCCATTGTTGCCACACAATGCCATTGTTGCCAAACAATGCCACCATTGCCATTGTTGCCACACAATGCCACCGTTTCCATTGTTGCCACACAATGCCATTGTTGCCACACAATGCCACCGTTTCCATTGTTGCCACACAATGCCATTGTTGCCACACAATGCCACCGTTTCCATTGTTGCCACACAATGCCATTGTTGCCACACAATGCCATTGTTGCCACACAATGCCACCGTTTCCATTGTTGCCACACAATGCCATTGTTGCCAAACAATGCCACCATTGCCATTGTTGCCACACAATGCCATTGTTGCCAAACAATGCCACCGTTTCCATTGTTGCCACACAATGCCATTGTTGCCACACAATGCCACCGTTTCCATTGTTGCCACACAATGCCATTGTTGCCACACAATGCCATTGTTGCCACACAATGCCACTGTTTCCATTGTTGCCACACAATGCCATTGTTGCCACACAATGCCACTGTTTCCATTGTGGCCACACAATGCCATTGTTGCCACACAATGCCGCTGTTTCCATTGTTGCCACACAATGCCATTGTTGCCAAACAATGCCACCATTGCCATTGTTGCCACACAATGCCACCGTTTCCATTGTTGCCACACAATGCCATTGTTGCCACACAATGCCACCGTTTCCATTGTTGCCACACAATGCCATTGTTGCCACACAATGCCACCGTTTCCATTGTTGCCACACAATGCCATTGTTGCCACACAATGCCATTATTGCCACACAATGCCACCGTTTCCATTGTTGCCACACAATGCCATTGTTGCCACACAATGCCACCGTTTCCATTGTTGCCACACAATGCCATTGTTACCACACAATGCCACCGTTTCCATTGTTGCCACACAATGCCATTGTTGCCACACAATGCCACCGTTTCCATTGTTGCCACACAATGCCATTGTTGCCACAAAATGCCACCGTTGCCATTGTTGCCACACAATGCCATTGTTGCCACACAATGCCACCGTTTCCATTGTTGCCACACAATGCCATTGTTGCCACACAATGCCACCGTTTCCATTGTTGCCACACAATGCCATTGTTGCCACACAATGCCACCGTTTCCATTGTTGCCACACAATGCCATTGTTGCCACACAATGCCACTGTTTCCATTGTTGCCACACAATACCATTGTTGCCAAACAATGCCACCATTGCCATTGTTGCCACACAATGCCACCGTTTCCATTGTTGCCACACAATGCCATTGTTGCCAAACAATGCCACCGTTTCCTTTGTTGCCACACAATGCCATTGTTGCCAAACAATGCCACCATTGCCATTGTTGCCACACAATGCCATTGTTGCCACAAAATGCCACCGTTGCCATTGTTGCCACACAATGCCATTGTTGCCACACAATGCCACCGTTTCCATTGTTGCCACACAATGCCATTGTTGCCACACAATGCCATTGTTGCCACACAATGCCACTGTTTCCATTGTTGCCACACAATGCCATTGTTGCCACACAATGCCACTGTTTCCATTGTTGCCACACAATGCCATTGTTGCCACACAATGCCGCTGTTTCCATTGTTGCCACACAATGCCATTGTTGCCAAACAATGCCACCATTGCCATTGTTGCCACACAATGCCACCGTTTCCATTGTTGCCACACAATGCCATTGTTGCCACACAATGCCACCGTTTCCATTGTTGCCACACAATGCCATTGTTGCCACACAATGCCACCGTTTCCATTGTTGCCACACAATGCCATTGTTGCCACACAATGCCATTGTTGCCACACAATGCCACCGTTTCCATTGTTGCCACACAATGCCATTGTTGCCATTGTTGCCACACAATGCCATTGTTGCCACACAATGCCATTGTTGCCACACAATGCCACTGTTTCCATTGTTGCCACACAATGCCATTGTTGCCACACAATGCCACCGTTGCCATTGTTGCCACACAATGCCATTGTTGCCAAACAATGCCACCGTTGCCATTGTTGCCACACAATGCCACCGTTGCCATTGTTGCCACACAATGCCATTGTTGCCACACAATGCCATTGTTGCCACACAATGCCACTGTTTCCATTGTGGCCACACAATGCCATTGTTGCCACACAATGCCGCTGTTTCCATTGTTGCCACACAATGCCATTGTTGCCAAACAATGCCACCATTGCCATTGTTGCCACACAATGCCACCGTTTCCATTGTTGCCACACAATGCCATTGTTGCCACACAATGCCACCGTTTCCATTGTTGCCACACAATGCCATTGTTGCCACACAATGCCACCGTTTCCATTGTTGCCACACAATGCCATTGTTGCCACACAATGCCATTATTGCCACACAATGCCACCGTTGCCATTGTTGCCACACAATGCCATTGTTGCCACACAATGCCACCGTTTCCATTGTTGCCACACAATGCCATTGTTACCACACAATGCCACCGTTTCCATTGTTGCCACACAATGCCATTGTTGCCACACAATGCCACCGTTTCCATTGTTGCCACACAATGCCATTGTTGCCACAAAATGCCACCGTTGCCATTGTTGCCACACAATGCCATTGTTGCCACACAATGCCACCGTTTCCATTGTTGCCACACAATGCCATTGTTGCCACACAATGCCACCGTTTCCATTGTTGCCACACAATGCCATTGTTGCCACACAATGCCACCGTTTCCATTGTTGCCACACAATGCCATTGTTGCCACACAATGCCACCGTTTCCATTGTTGCCACACAATGCCATTGTTGCCACACAATGCCACTGTTTCCATTGTTGCCACACAATACCATTGTTGCCAAACAATGCCACCATTGCCATTGTTGCCACACAATGCCACCGTTTCCATTGTTGCCACACAATGCCATTGTTGCCAAACAATGCCACCGTTTCCTTTGTTGCCACACAATGCCATTGTTGCCAAACAATGCCACCATTGCCATTGTTGCCACACAATGCCATTGTTGCCAAACAATGCCACCGTTTCCATTGTTGCCACACAATGCCATTGTTGCCACACAATGCCACCGTTTCCATTGTTGCCACACAATGCCATTGTTGCCACACAATGCCATTGTTGCCACACAATGCCACTGTTTCCATTGTTGCCACACAATGCCATTGTTGCCACACAATGCCACTGTTTCCATTGTTGCCACACAATGCCATTGTTGCCACACAATGCCGCTGTTTCCATTGTTGCCACACAATGCCATTGTTGCCAAACAATGCCACCATTGCCATTGTTGCCACACAATGCCACCGTTTCCATTGTTGCCACACAATGCCATTGTTGCCACACAATGCCACCGTTTCCATTGTTGCCACACAATGCCATTGTTGCCACACAATGCCACCGTTTCCATTGTTGCCACACAATGCCATTGTTGCCACACAATGCCATTGTTGCCACACAATGCCACCGTTTCCATTGTTGCCACACAATGCCATTGTTGCCAAACAATGCCACCGTTTCCTTTGTTGCCACACAATGCCATTGTTGCCAAACAATGCCACCATTGCCATTGTTGCCACACAATGCCATTGTTGCCAAACAATGCCACCGTTTCCATTGTTGCCACACAATGCCATTGTTGCCACACAATGCCACCGTTTCCATTGTTGCCACACAATGCCATTGTTGCCACACAATGCCATTGTTGCCACACAATGCCACTGTTTCCATTGTTGCCACACAATGCCATTGTTGCCACACAATGCCACTGTTTCCATTGTGGCCACACAATGCCATTGTTGCCACACAATGCCGCTGTTTCCATTGTTGCCACACAATGCCATTGTTGCCAAACAATGCCACCATTGCCATTGTTGCCACACAATGCCACCGTTTCCATTGTTGCCACACAATGCCATTGTTGCCACACAATGCCACCGTTTCCATTGTTGCCACACAATGCCATTGTTGCCACACAATGCCACCGTTGCCATTGTTGCCACACAATGCCATTGTTGCCACACAATGCCACCGTTGCCGTTGTTGCCACACAATGCCATTGTTGCCACACAATGCCACCGTTGCCATTGTTGCCACACAATGCCATTGTTGCCAAACAATGCCACCGTTGCCATTGTTGCCACACAATGCCATTGTTGCCACACAATGCCACCGTTGCCATTGTTGCCACACAATGCCATTGTTGCCACACAATGCCACCGTTGCCATTGTTGCCACACAATGCCATTGTTGCCACACAATGCCACTGTTTCCATTGTTGCCACACAATGCCATTGTTGCCACACAATGCCACTGTTTCCATTGTTGCCACACAATACCATTGTTGCCAAACAATGCCACCATTGCCATTGTTGCCACACAATGCCACCGTTTCCATTGTTGCCACACAATGCCATTGTTGCCAAACAATGCCACCGTTTCCTTTGTTGCCACACAATGCCATTGTTGCCAAACAATGCCACCATTGCCATTGTTGCCACACAATGCCATTGTTGCCAAACAATGCCACCGTTTACATTGTTGCCACACAATGCCATTGTTGCCACACAATGCCACCGTTTCCATTGTTGCCACACAATGCCATTGTTGCCACACAATGCCATTGTTGCCACACAATGCCACTGTTTGCATTGTTGCCACACAATGCCATTGTTGCCACACAATGCCACTGTTTCCATTGTTGCCACACAATGCCATTGTTGCCACACAATGCCGCTGTTTCCATTGTTGCCACACAATGCCATTGTTGCCCACCAATGCCACCATTGCCATTGTTGCCACACAATGACACCGTTTCCATTGTTACCACACAATGCCATTGTTGCCACACAATGCCACCGTTTCCATTGTTGCCACACAATGCCATTGTTGCCACACAATGCCACCGTTTCCATTGTTGCCACACAATGCCATTGTTGCCACACAATGCCATTGTTGCCACACAATGCCACCGTTTCCATTGTTGCCACACAATGCCATTGTTGCCAAACAATGCCACCGTTTCCTTTGTTGCCACACAATGCCATTGTTGCCAAACAATGCCACCATTGCCATTGTTGCCACACAATGCCATTGTTGCCACACAATGCCACCGTTTCCATTGTTGCCACACAATGCCATTGTTGCCACACAATGCCATTGTTGCCACACAATGCCACTGTTTCCATTGTTGCCACACAATGCCATTGTTGCCACACAATGCCTCTGTTTCCATTGTTGCCACACAATGCCATTGTTGCCACACAATGCCGCTGTTTCCATTGTTGCCACACAATGCCATTGTTGCCAAACAATGCCACCATTGCCATTGTTGCCACACAATGCCACCGTTTCCATTGTTGCCACACAATGCCATTGTTGCCACACAATGCCACCGTTTCCATTGTTGCCACACAATGCCATTGTTGCCACACAATGCCACCGTTTCCATTGTTGCCACACAATGCCATTGTTGCCACACAATGCCATTGTTGCCACACAATGCCACCGTTTCCATTGTTGCCACACAATGCCATTGTTGCCAAACAATGCCACCATTGCCATTGTTGCCACACAATGCCATTGTTGCCAAACAATGCCACCGTTTCCATTGTTGCCACACAATGCCATTGTTGCCACACAATGCCACCGTTTCCATTGTTGCCACACAATGCCATTGTTGCCACACAATGCCATTGTTGCCACACAATGCCACTGTTTCCATTGTTGCCACACAATGCCATTGTTGCCACACAATGCCACTGTTTCCATTGTGGCCACACAATGCCATTGTTGCCACACAATGCCGCTGTTTCCATTGTTGCCACACAATGCCATTGTTGCCAAACAATGCCACCATTGCCATTGTTGCCACACAATGCCACCGTTTCCATTGTTGCCACACAATGCCATTGTTGCCACACAATGCCACCGTTTCCATTGTTGCCACACAATGCCATTGTTGCCACACAATGCCACCGTTTCCATTGTTGCCACACAATGCCATTGTTGCCACACAATGCCATTATTGCCACACAATGCCACCGTTGCCATTGTTGCCACACAATGCCATTGTTGCCACACAATGCCACCGTTTCCATTGTTGCCACACAATGCCATTGTTACCACACAATGCCACCGTTTCCATTGTTGCCACACAATGCCATTGTTGCCACACAATGCCACCGTTTCCATTGTTGCCACACAATGCCATTGTTGCCACAAAATGCCACCGTTGCCATTGTTGCCACACAATGCCATTGTTGCCACACAATGCCACCGTTTCCATTGTTGCCACACAATGCCATTGTTGCCACACAATGCCACCGTTTCCATTGTTGCCACACAATGCCATTGTTGCCACACAATGCCACCGTTTCCATTGTTGCCACACAATGCCATTGTTGCCACACAATGCCACTGTTTCCATTGTTGCCACACAATACCATTGTTGCCAAACAATGCCACCATTGCCATTGTTGCCACACAATGCCACCGTTTCCATTGTTGCCACACAATGCCATTGTTGCCAAACAATGCCACCGTTTCCTTTGTTGCCACACAATGCCATTGTTGCCAAACAATGCCACCATTGCCATTGTTGCCACACAATGCCATTGTTGCCACAAAATGCCACCGTTGCCATTGTTGCCACACAATGCCATTGTTGCCACACAATGCCACCGTTTCCATTGTTGCCACACAATGCCATTGTTGCCACACAATGCCATTGTTGCCACACAATGCCACTGTTTCCATTGTTGCCACACAATGCCATTGTTGCCACACAATGCCACTGTTTCCATTGTTGCCACACAATGCCATTGTTGCCACACAATGCCGCTGTTTCCATTGTTGCCACACAATGCCATTGTTGCCAAACAATGCCACCATTGCCATTGTTGCCACACAATGCCACCGTTTCCATTGTTGCCACACAATGCCATTGTTGCCACACAATGCCACCGTTTCCATTGTTGCCACACAATGCCATTGTTGCCACACAATGCCACCGTTTCCATTGTTGCCACACAATGCCATTGTTGCCACACAATGCCATTGTTGCCACACAATGCCACCGTTTCCATTGTTGCCACACAATGCCATTGTTGCCATTGTTGCCACACAATGCCATTGTTGCCACACAATGCCATTGTTGCCACACAATGCCACTGTTTCCATTGTTGCCACACAATGCCATTGTTGCCACACAATGCCACCGTTGCCATTGTTGCCACACAATGCCATTGTTGCCAAACAATGCCACCGTTGCCATTGTTGCCACACAATGCCACCGTTGCCATTGTTGCCACACAATGCCATTGTTGCCACACAATGCCATTGTTGCCACACAATGCCACTGTTTCCATTGTTGCCACACAATGCCATTGTTGCCACACAATGCCACTGTTTCCATTGTTGCCACACAATACCATTGTTGCCAAACAATGCCACCATTGCCATTGTTGCCACACAATGCCACCGTTTCCATTGTTGCCACACAATGCCATTGTTGCCAAACAATGCCACCGTTTCCTTTGTTGCCACACAATGCCATTGTTGCCAAACAATGCCACCATTGCCATTGTTGCCACACAATGCCATTGTTGCCAAACAATGCCACCGTTTCCATTGTTGCCACACAATGCCATTGTTGCCACACAATGCCACCGTTTCCATTGTTGCCACACAATGCCATTGTTGCCACACAATGCCATTGTTGCCACACAATGCCACTGTTTCCATTGTTGCCACACAATGCCATTGTTGCCACACAATGCCACTGTTTCCATTGTTGCCACACAATGCCATTGTTGCCACACAATGCCGCTGTTTCCATTGTTGCCACACAATGCCATTGTTGCCCACCAATGCCACCATTGCCATTGTTGCCACACAATGACACCGTTTCCATTGTTACCACACAATGCCATTGTTGCCACACAATGCCACCGTTTCCATTGTTGCCACACAATGCCATTGTTGCCACACAATGCCACCGTTTCCATTGTTGCCACACAATGCCATTGTTGCCACACAATGCCATTGTTGCCACACAATGCCACCGTTTCCATTGTTGCCACACAATGCCATTGTTGCCAAACAATGCCACCGTTTCCTTTGTTGCCACACAATGCCATTGTTGCCAAACAATGCCACCATTGCCATTGTTGCCACACAATGCCATTGTTGCCACACAATGCCACCGTTGCCATTGTTGCCACACAATGCCATTGTTGCCAAACAATGCCACCGTTGCCATTGTTGCCACACAATGCCACCGTTGCCATTGTTGCCACACAATGCCATTGTTGCCACACAATGCCATTGTTGCCACACAATGCCACTGTTTCCATTGTTGCCACACAATGCCATTGTTGCCAAACAATGCCACCATTGCCATTGTTGCCACACAATGCCATTGTTGCCAAACAATGCCACCGTTTCCATTGTTGCCACACAATGCCATTGTTGCCACACAATGCCACCGTTTCCATTGTTGCCACACAATGCCATTGTTGCCACACAATGCCATTGTTGCCACACAATGCCACTGTTTCCATTGTTGCCACACAATGCCATTGTTGCCACACAATGCCACCGTTTCCTTTGTTGCCACACAATGCCATTGTTGCCAAACAATGCCACCATTGCCATTGTTGCCACACAATGCCATTGTTGCCAAACAATGCCACCGTTTCCATTGTTGCCACACAATGCCATTGTTGCCACACAATGCCACCGTTTCCATTGTTGCCACACAATGCCATTGTTGCCACACAATGCCACCGTTTCCATTGTTGCCACACAATGCCATTGTTGCCACACAATGCCACCGTTTCCATTGTTGCCACACAATGCCATTGTTGCCACACAATGCCACCGTTTCCATTGTTGCCACACAATGCCATTGTTGCCAAACAATGCCACCGTTTCCTTTGTTGCCACACAATGCCATTGTTGCCAAACAATGCCACCATTGCCATTGTTGCCACACAATGCCATTGTTGCCAAACAATGCCACCGTTGCCATTGTTGCCACACAATGCCATTGTTGCCACACAAGGCCACCGTTGCCATTGTTGCCACACAATGCCATTGTTGCCACACAATGCCACCGTTTCCATTGTTGCCACACAATGCCATTGTTGCCACACAATGCCACCGTTTCCATTGTTGCCACACAATACCATTGTTGCCACACAATGCCACCGTTTCCATTGTTGCCACACAATGCCATTGTTGCCACACAATGCCACCGTTTCCATTGTTGCCACACAATGCCATTGTTGCCACACAATGCCACCGTTTCCATTGTTGCCACACAATGCCATTGTTGCCACACAATGCCACCGTTTCCATTGTTGCCACACAATGCCATTGTTGCCACACAATGCCACCGTTTCCATTGTTGCCACACAATGCCATTGTTGCCCACCAATGCCACCATTGCCATTGTTGCCACACAATGACACCGTTTCCATTGTTACCACACAATGCCATTGTTGCCACACAATGCCACCGTTTCCATTGTTGCCACACAATGCCATTGTTGCCACACAATGCCACCGTTGCCATTGTTGCCACACAATGCCATTGTTGCCACACAATGCCACCGTTTCCATTGTTGCCACACAATGCCATTGTTGCCACACAATGCCACCGTTTCCATTGTTGCCACACAATGCCATTGTTGCCACACAATGCCACCGTTTCCATTGTTGCCACACAATGCCATTGTTGCCAAACAATGCCACCGTTTCCATTGTTGCCACACAATGCCATTGTTGCCACACAATGCCACCGTTTCCATTGTTGCCACACAATGCCATTGTTGCCACACAATGCCACCGTTTCCATTGTTGCCACACAATGCCATTGTTGCCACACAATGCCACCGTTTCCATTGTTGCCACACAATGCCATTGTTGCCACACAATGCCATTGTTGCCACACAATGCCACTGTTTCCATTGTTGCCGCACAATGCCATTGTTACCACACAATGCCACTGTTTCCATTGTTGCCACACAATGCCATTGTTGCCCACCAATGCCACCATTGCCATTGTTGCCACACAATGACACCGTTTCCATTGTTACCACACAATGCCATTGTTGCCACACAATGCCACCGTTTCCATTGTTGCCACACAATGCCATTGTTGCCACACAATGCCACCGTTTCCATTGTTGCCACACAATGCCATTGTTGCCACACAATGCCATTGTTGCCACACAATGCCACCGTTTCCATTGTTGCCACACAATGCCATTGTTGCCAAACAATGCCACCATTGCCATTGTTGCCACACAATGCCATTGTTGCCAAACAATGCCACCGTTTCCATTGTTGCCACACAATGCCATTGTTGCCACACAATGCCACCGTTTCCATTGTTGCCACACAATGCCATTGTTGCCACACAATGCCATTGTTGCCACACAATGCCACTGTTTCCATTGTTGCCACACAATGCCATTGTTGCCACACAATGCCACTGTTTCCATTGTGGCCACACAATGCCATTGTTGCCACACAATGCCACCGTTTCCATTGTTGCCACACAATGCCATTGTTGCCACACAATGCCACCGTTTCCATTGTTGCCACACAATGCCATTGTTGCCACACAATGCCACCGTTTCCATTGTTGCCACACAATGCCATTGTTGCCACACAATGCCACCGTTTCCATTGTTGCCACACAATGCCATTGTTGCCACACAATGCCACCGTTTCCATTGTTGCCACACAATGCCATTGTTGCCACACAATGCCATTGTTGCCACACAATGCCACTGTTTCCATTGTTGCCACACAATGCCATTGTTACCACACAATGCCACTGTTTCCATTGTTGCCACACAATGCCATTGTTGCCCACCAATGCCACCATTGCCATTGTTGCCACACAATGACACCGTTTCCATTGTTACCACACAATGCCATTGTTGCCACACAATGCCACCGTTTCCATTGTTGCCACACAATGCCATTGTTGCCACACAATGCCACCGTTTCCATTGTTGCCACACAATGCCATTGTTACCACACAATGCCATTGTTGCCACACAATGCCACCGTTTCCATTGTTGCCACACAATGCCATTGTTGCCAAACAATGCCACCATTGCCATTGTTGCCACACAATGCCATTTTTGCCAAACAATGCCACCGTTTCCATTGTTGTCACACAATGCCATTGTTGCCACACAATGCCACCGTTTCCATTGTTGCCACACAATGCCATTGTTGCCACACAATGCCATTGTTGCCACACAATGCCACTGTTTCCATTGTTGCCACACAATGCCATTGTTGCCACACAATGCCACTGTTTCCATTGTGGCCACACAATGCCATTGTTGCCACACAATGCCGCTGTTTCCATTGTTGCCACACAATGCCATTGTTGCCAAACAATGCCACCATTGCCATTGTTGCCACACAATGCCACCGTTTCCATTGTTGCCACACAATGCCATTGTTGCCACACAATGCCACCGTTTCCATTGTTGCCACACAATGCCATTGTTGCCACACAATGCCACCGTTTCCATTGTTGCCACACAATGCCATTGTTGCCACACAATGCCATTATTGCCACACAATGCCACCGTTGCCATTGTTGCCACACAATGCCATTGTTGCCACACAATGCCACCGTTTCCATTGTTGCCACACAATGCCATTGTTACCACACAATGCCACCGTTTCCATTGTTGCCACACAATGCCATTGTTGCCACACAATGCCACCGTTTCCATTGTTGCCACACAATGCCATTGTTGCCACAAAATGCCACCGTTGCCATTGTTGCCACACAATGCCATTGTTGCCACACAATGCCACCGTTTCCATTGTTGCCACACAATGCCATTGTTGCCACACAATGCCACCGTTTCCATTGTTGCCACACAATGCCATTGTTGCCACACAATGCCACCGTTTCCATTGTTGCCACACAATGCCATTGTTGCCACACAATGCCACCGTTTCCATTGTTGCCACACAATGCCATTGTTGCCACACAATGCCACTGTTTCCATTGTTGCCACACAATACCATTGTTGCCAAACAATGCCACCATTGCCATTGTTGCCAAACAATGCCACCGTTTCCATTGTTGCCACACAATGCCATTGTTGCCAAACAATGCCACCGTTTCCTTTGTTGCCACACAATGCCATTGTTGCCAAACAATGCCACCATTGCCATTGTTGCCACACAATGCCATTGTTGCCAAACAATGCCACCGTTTCCATTGTTGCCACACAATGCCATTGTTGCCACACAATGCCACCGTTTCCATTGTTGCCACACAATGCCATTGTTGCCACACAATGCCATTGTTGCCACACAATGCCACTGTTTCCATTGTTGCCACACAATGCCATTGTTGCCACACAATGCCACTGTTTCCATTGTTGCCACACAATGCCATTGTTGCCACACAATGCCGCTGTTTCCATTGTTGCCACACAATGCCATTGTTGCCAAACAATGCCACCATTGCCATTGTTGCCACACAATGCCACCGTTTCCATTGTTGCCACACAATGCCATTGTTGCCACACAATGCCACCGTTTCCATTGTTGCCACACAATGCCATTGTTGCCACACAATGCCACCGTTTCCATTGTTGCCACACAATGCCATTGTTGCCACACAATGCCATTGTTGCCACACAATGCCACCGTTTCCATTGTTGCCACACAATGCCATTGTTGCCATTGTTGCCACACAATGCCATTGTTGCCACACAATGCCATTGTTGCCACACAATGCCACTGTTTCCATTGTTGCCACACAATGCCATTGTTGCCACACAATGCCACCGTTGCCATTGTTGCCACACAATGCCATTGTTGCCAAACAATGCCACCGTTGCCATTGTTGCCACACAAAGCCACCGTTGCCATTGTTGCCACACAATGCCATTGTTGCCACACAATGCCATTGTTGCCACACAATGCCACTGTTTCCATTGTTGCCACACAATGCCATTGTTGCCACACAATGCCACTGTTTCCATTGTTGCCACACAATACCATTGTTGCCAAACAATGCCACCATTGCCATTGTTGCCACACAATGCCACCGTTTCCATTGTTGCCACACAATGCCATTGTTGCCAAACAATGCCACCGTTTCCTTTGTTGCCACACAATGCCATTGTTGCCAAACAATGCCACCATTGCCATTGTTGCCACACAATGCCATTGTTGCCAAACAATGCCACCGTTTCCATTGTTGCCACACAATGCCATTGTTGCCACACAATGCCACCGTTTCCATTGTTGCCACACAATGCCATTGTTGCCACACAATGCCATTGTTGCCACACAATGCCACTGTTTCCATTGTTGCCACACAATGCCATTGTTGCCACACAATGCCACTGTTTCCATTGTTGCCACACAATGCCATTGTTGCCACACAATGCCGCTGTTTCCATTGTTGCCACACAATGCCATTGTTGCCCACCAATGCCACCATTGCCATTGTTGCCACACAATGACACCGTTTCCATTGTTACCACACAATGCCATTGTTGCCACACAATGCCACCGTTTCCATTGTTGCCACACAATGCCATTGTTGCCACACAATGCCACCGTTTCCATTGTTGCCACACAATGCCATTGTTGCCACACAATGCCATTGTTGCCACACAATGCCACCGTTTCCTTTGTTGCCACACAATGCCATTGTTTCCATTGTGGCCACACAATGCCATTGTTGCCACACAATGCCGCTGTTTCCATTGTTGCCACACAATGCCATTGTTGCCAAACAATGCCACCATTGCCATTGTTGCCACACAATGCCACCGTTTCCATTGTTGCCACACAATGCCATTGTTGCCACACAATGCCACCGTTTCCATTGTTGCCACACAATGCCATTGTTGCCACACAATGCCACCGTTGCCATTGTTGCCACACAATGCCATTGTTGCCACACAATGCCACCGTTGCCATTGTTGCCACACAATGCCATTGTTGCCACACAATGCCACCGTTGCCATTGTTGCCACACAATGCCATTGTTGCCAAACAATGCCACCGTTGCCATTGTTGCCACACAATGCCATTGTTGCCACACAATGCCACCGTTGCCATTGTTGCCACACAATGCCATTGTTGCCACACAATGCCACCGTTGCCATTGTTGCCACACAATGCCATTGTTGCCACACAATGCCATTGTTGCCACACAATGCCACTGTTTCCATTGTTGCCACACAATGCCATTGTTGCCACACAATGCCACTGTTTCCATTGTTGCCACACAATACCATTGTTGCCAAACAATGCCACCATTGCCATTGTTGCCACACAATGCCACCGTTTCCATTGTTGCCACACAATGCCATTGTTGCCAAACAATGCCACCGTTTCCTTTGTTGCCACACAATGCCATTGTTGCCAAACAATGCCACCATTGCCATTGTTGCCACACAATGCCATTGTTGCCAAACAATGCCACCGTTTCCATTGTTGCCACACAATGCCATTGTTGCCACACAATGCCACCGTTTCCATTGTTGCCACACAATGCCATTGTTGCCACACAATGCCACTGTTTGCATTGTTGCCACACAATGCCATTGTTGCCACACAATGCCACTGTTTCCATTGTTGCCACACAATGCCATTGTTGCCACACAATGCCGCTGTTTCCATTGTTGCCACACAATGCCATTGTTGCCCACCAATGCCACCATTGCCATTGTTGCCACACAATGCCACCGTTTCCATTGTTGCCACACAATGCCATTGTTGCCACACAATGCCACCGTTTCCATTGTTGCCACACAATGCCATTGTTGCCACACAATGCCACCGTTGCCATTGTTGCCACACAATGCCATTGTTGCCACACAATGCCACCGTTGCCATTGTTGCCACACAATGCCATTGTTGCCACACAATGCCACCGTTGCCATTGTTGCCACACAATGCCATTGTTGCCAAACAATGCCACCGTTGCCATTGTTGCCACACAATGCCATTGTTGCCACACAATGCCACCGTTGCCATTGTTGCCACACAATGCCATTGTTGCCACACAATGCCACCGTTGCCATTGTTGCCACACAATGCCATTGTTGCCACACAATGCCATTGTTGCCACACAATGCCACTGTTTCCATTGTTGCCACACAATGCCATTGTTGCCACACAATGCCACTGTTTCCATTGTTGCCACACAATACCATTGTTGCCAAACAATGCCACCATTGCCATTGTTGCCACACAATGCCACCGTTTCCATTGTTGCCACACAATGCCATTGTTGCCAAACAATGCCACCGTTTCCTTTGTTGCCACACAATGCCATTGTTGCCAAACAATGCCACCATTGCCATTGTTGCCACACAATGCCATTGTTGCCAAACAATGCCACCGTTTCCATTGTTGCCACACAATGCCATTGTTGCCACACAATGCCACCGTTTCCATTGTTGCCACACAATGCCATTGTTGCCACACAATGCCATTGTTGCCACACAATGCCACTGTTTGCATTGTTGCCACACAATGCCATTGTTGCCACACAATGCCACTGTTTCCATTGTTGCCACACAATGCCATTGTTGCCACACAATGCCGCTGTTTCCATTGTTGCCACACAATGCCATTGTTGCCCACCAATGCCACCATTGCCATTGTTGCCACACAATGACACCGTTTCCATTGTTACCACACAATGCCATTG
>NW_028113962.1:0-105544 GCF_964289735.1 Phaethon aethereus | reverse complement strand
ACAAATATGAGCTGCATTATAAAAATCTCAATTTTTATGCCAGTCTCATGATTACAGTAGGCACTGTATGGACGGTCCCATATCTTCCCGCACAAGGAAGAAAACTGCCTCTAGGACTGTCCCTACAGCTTTACAAGCCCCACTCCGAGAGGCAGTGGGACCTGATGGAGGAACAATGATGATTAAGGTGCCCTTTTCCACCACTGATCTAGGAGAATGGAGAAAAGTTGCAAGAGACTAGAGAAGCGACCCGGTGAGTGTTACTAAGCATTTTCAGTTCATCGTAAAACAACATAATCCAGACTGGAAAGGTATACAGTTGCTCTTACAGTGTATGACAGAAACAGAAAAGCAATTAATTTTGAAAACAGCAGAGAATTTAGCTGAAGACCATTACAAGATCACGGGGGGGGGGGTGTGTCACAGAATATTTCCCCTCCGAGACCCAAAATGGGACGCTAATAAATCTGCCCATATGGAGAGGCTACAGGAATATCAAGAATGGATTTTGAAGGGAATGGAAAGGGCTATTCCCAAAACCACAAACTGGTCAGCTCTATATGCAGTTAAACAAGGTCCGTCTGAGTCCCCATCCGAGTTCCTGGATCGATTGAGGGATGTAATGCGCCGTAGCACACCGCTGGATGCTGGGTCAGAGGTAGGAATACAACAAATAGTCTCCCTGTTCTTGGGTCAGTCTACGGGGGACATTAGGCACAAACTCCAGAAGCTGCGCCCTACAGAAGGTAGAAATCTGGAAGTGTTGCTGGGTGAAGCGTGGAGAGTATTTAGTAATAGAGAGGAAGAATATAGACAAGGGCAAAGAGGAAGGATAGCAGTTGTCAGGGAAGAGGAGGAAGGGAGGCCTAGACGAGAACCATCTTGATTAGGTAAGGATCAATGTGCGTTGTGTAAGAAATTTGGTCATTGGAAAGGAGGGTGTCCAAGAAACAAGGCAAAGAGGCGAAGCCACCAGACAGGAAGAATAGTAGCCCATGTGAAAAAGGATTGACAGGGACCTGGGGAATGTACCCTAGCAGATCCACTGATTATAATGAGGCTGGGGAAGGAAGAACAAGAAGTAGAATTTTTGGTTGACACAGGGGCAACATACTCGGTTTTAAATCAAGCCTTGATGCCCCTGGGAAACGACTATATCATGGTAAAAGGAGCGACTGGCCAAAGTGAAAAGGCATATTTTTGTAAACCTTTGAAGTATAAATTGGGAAAACAATGGAGTATCCACAAATTCCTACATAGGCCCAACTCCCCAAAGCCACTTTTGGGAAGAGATTTGTTAGAACAATTGGGTGCAAAAATTACATTTGAAAAAGGAGAAATTTCTCTGGAAGTAAAAGATCAGCAATATATCCAGATACTGAGTCTATTCTTAACCAGTCTGCCCGCAGAAGGGAAGGTAAGGAAGGAATTCGGCCAGTGATTGGAAGATTTTTATAAATAGGATTACTGAAAAACTGTGAGTCTGATTTCAACACCCCTGTATTACCTGTTCGTAAACCTGACGGGTTGTATAGTGTGGTCCAGGATCTACGGGCCGTAAATAAAATAACTGAGGACCTTTACCCCGTAGTAGCAAATCCATATACCCTGTTGACCGTATTAACACCTGAACTAACTTGGTTTACTGTTGTAGATCTGAAGGATGCCTTCTTTTGCCTCCCTCTCCATGAAGCCAGCCAAAAATTATTTGCATTTGAATGGGAATACCCCAAAAGTGGTCGCAAGACTCAGCTCACTTGGACGGTGTTGCCACAAGGATTTACGAACAGTCTACCATCTTTGGCAATGAGCTTGCAAAAGACTTGGAATCTTGGGAAATACCGTCTGGAGAAAGGAAACTGTTACGATACGATTGTATGATCTGGATGGGCAAAGAGACCACACGAGCCTTTGAGCTACTAAAGAAAGCTTTGGTGTCGGCTCCGGCCTTAGAGCTCCCTGATGTGAGTAAACCGTTTTTTTCTCTTTTCCCACGAGAAACAGGGAATTGCTCTGGGAATATTAGCACAAGATCTGGGCCCCTATCGACGAGCAGTTACCTACTTTTCCAAACAGTTAGACGCAACTGCGAAGGGTTGGCCTGGATGCTTGAGAGCAATTACAGCTGTAATATTGAATGTACAAGAAGCCCGAAAATTTACTCTGGGCCAGAAGATGACTGTTTAGTGTCTCACACAGTGTCCGCAGTGCTGGACGCAAAGGGTGGGCACTGGCTTTCTCCACAAAGATCCCTGAGATATCAGGCTATACTGATAGAACAGGATGATGTGGAGGTCGTAGTTACTAACATTGTCAACCCAGCTTCCTTCCTTAGTGGAAACATGGGAGAACCAGCGCATCATGACTGCTTGGAGACTATTGAAACAACGTACGCAAACCGACCAGATCTAAAAGACAACCCTATGGAAAGTGGAGAAAACTGGTTCACAGGTGGAAGCAGCTATGTCCTGAGTGGTAAAAGACACGTGGGATATGCCATTACCACTAGTCAAGAAATAATAGACCTTTGCCCATAAATACCTCTGCACAGAGCGCAGAAATAATTGCTCTGACCCGAGCCTTGGAAGTGGCTCAAGGCAAAGTTGTGAATATTTATACAGACTCCAGATATGCCTTCGGAGTTGTGCACGTGCATGGAACAATCTAGGAGGAAAGAGGGTTACTGAGCTCTCAAGGGAAAACTATTAAGCATGCAAAAGAGATTTTGAGACTGTTGAAAGCAGTCCAACTTGCTGAGAAGGTGGCGATTATGCATATTAAGGCTCACCGGAAAGTGAGCTCGGAATTGGAGAGAGGAAATGAGCTGGTGGACAGAGAGGCAGAACAGGTAGCTAAAACAGAGATAAAACCAGAAGGAGCTTTAGTCCCTGACGGCGAATCTCCCTAGAAGGTAAGCCAAAATATACCGAGGAAGATCAAAACCTTATCACAGATCTGGAAGGGTCATATAACAAAGAAGAGTGGGCTTATACCCCACAAGGAAAAGTCATTCTTCCCTCCTGCCTAATATGGCATTTGGTAAGGGAAGAACATAGGAAAAGGCATTGGGAGATGGAGACTCTATAAACATTTAATTAGAGAAAGTGTGGCCAGAAATTTGTATACTATGGTGAGACAGGTAACTCAACAACGTGATCTTTGCCTCCAAACTAATCCCAAGAATACCGCCAAGCCAGAAATGGGCCAGATTGGGAAAGACAATGGGCCTGGGCAACAATGACAGATTGATTTTATAGAACTTCCAAGAAAAGGGGGGTATCGATATTTATTGGTATTAACTGATACCTTTTCAGGTTGGCCAGAGGCATTCCCAAGCAGAACAGCTAAAGCTCGGGAGACAGCTAAAGCATTGCTACAAGAGATAATACCATGTTTTGGAGTTCCAGCAACTATATCCTCTGACAGAGGACCACATTTTGTCTCTATTGATCCAGCATTTCAGTTACTTAATTATACTGGCCTCCTGGTTCCGCTAGGGACAGGGTGGTACTGGTTGTGTGGTACAGCAGCTCGGAAAACTTTACCTCTGAGGTGGTGGGGAGCATGTACTTTGGACACCCTGGTTCCCAACATCACTATTATTGATAAAACAACACAGAATCCCGTGAGAAGAAACTGAAGGGTGAGTAAGCCCTTAATAGAAAAGCCGACAAGCTCTCATAGCTTTGTGCGGTGGCTAATCCCATTTCTGGGGGTTAGCGAGTTAGAAAAAGCTATAATAAACATCTCGGCTGTAATAGAGATAATCGAGAATAAAACTATAGATGCCATCAGGAAACACCAAGAAGAAACTACTAGTTTATCGAAAATAGTATCACAAAATCGTATGGCTCTAGATTTAATATTAGCCTCACAGGCAGGGGTGTGCACAGTAATCAATGTCAGCTGTTGCATGTATGTAGACCAAAGAGGGTGAATATCTGCTGACTTACGGGAGATCAGAGAACAAGCAAAAATCCTACGTGAAGTAACTCCAGATGACACCTTTTGGGGGTTTTCTGAGCTGTGGGAAAGTTAACCTCTTGGTTTACCAAACCTATCATGGTTAAAACGATTATTTGTTACTTGAATAATTATTGTGGTTCTATCCATAGCACTTTGTGTTATAGTTCGATGTGCCCTGCGGTGTTTCCGGAACACAGGGGACTCCTACAGCGGATGGAAGAGGAACCAGTTACGACGCAGGCTTGAGTCTTACCAGTATTTTGAAAAGATGCTGGATAAGGATGTGATAAATGATTTAGTCCCAAACAGGATTCCAATTCAAATTTACAATTTATTAAGCGAATAGAGGCAAGCAAACAGCGCTGGGTGCTCCGGGAGTCTCCGCTCCACCAAGATGCATGCGGTACAGTTACTGTTCCTGGTTTATATCCTGTCTGCTAATACATGAATATTCATGAATAGGCGTGTCTTCTTCGGCGCATGCCCTCTTCTCCTTCTAGAGTCTTGTCAAATCTTCCTCAGCGTGCCCCCAGGATGACCCCAAACTTTATGCATGCACTTTACAAGTTTCTCTTTACACAATACTATGCGGTCAGTGGTCAAACTGGTTTGAGCTGATATACCAGCAAAGTAGTTTAACTTTCTCCTGTAAAATACCCCTTTTTATGGTGCAGGAGAAATCCATAAAAGTACAGAAGATTACACTTCATCACACGAATCAGATGAACATATTTCACAATCCCCCATCTTCTTCTTTGCAGTATTGATTCGTGTTTTCATTTCCAATTGAGTACTGCAGATATCTGCATTCCTTGTATAACCGAGTAGATTAATCTAGTAACAATCCCCCACATATCCCCAATACAACTATCCCGATTTTAGTAAGCCAATCACCACCCATAAAATCTCCCCAAAATCCTCCTAGATTGACTCCTTTCCAAGTTTGTCTCTCAGGAGGCCATTCGTTATACACCTGGCTCTCCCTGGTTTATGGGTAACAGGAAAAAAACCTAGGTTTTATTGTTCCAATTCCTTGGCAAATATGATTACAGGTACAGGCTGTACAATTAGAAAAGGTCCTCACTTTTTCCATTTTTCTGGGGTAAACCCCAGCTGGACTTGTTCCAATATTGACTACAGTTATTTGCCGTAGTCAGAGTCAAGGAACTCACCCCAAGTAGAACTAGAAGAGGTCCGGTCAGGGCCATAGTGGTCGGTGGTCACAGCCCGAAGGGGTTGCAGCCCTTGGCAGACCCTTTTTAAGCCGCAATACCAGTTCCCCTCCGGTCTTGCCCTCTCCTTTCCTTTAAGGGGGTGCTTTCTTAGTACCCAAATTAATTGAGCACTGCTTGTGAAGGCCAGAGCTTTGATAGATCAGGGGTTTGTCCAGACCTGAGCACTTGCCCGAGCCTGGCGATCCTCTTTATTTGCAAGGCTTTATGGCTACAGAAAACTGCCAGTTAGCCTGCAACACTAATCTTACAAACACACACCACCTTCTACACAAAGGACAAATTCTAGTTCCAGCTCCTTTTTCCTGTTCTTCTTTTGCCAACAACTCCTTCCGATTATACTCGTTTGGAGTACCCATTGTTGTTTCCTATTACCCTTTCCCATTGTTTTCCAAACTTGGGGATTACTTATATTGCTCTCCATAGCTTCCCATGGCCATCGTTCACCTTGATTTGTTCCACCACAAACGTAACAATTAGCTATATTCAATGACTTAGCAATGTTTTCAGCAAGATTTACAAATAGATTTTTAGCAACTGTGGGAATTTCATGTTTCACTGCTGTTTCTATTACAGGAGTAGCCGCAATAAAATTCCCACAGCAATTTAGTCAGATGTGACTTTCCACTCCTTCACTGGACCTTTCACTCGTGGCACATGTGTCCATCCTTTTTCAGCAGTTCTCACAGCTGTTTCTGTAGTTAATAAAACAAGGAAAGGTCCTTCCCAGAGGGGAGATAGGTTTCCTTCTTTCCATGTTTTTGTCAGAATTTTATCTCCTGGTTCTAACTGATGAATTGCAAATCCTAAAGGTGGTGTTTGGGCCACCATCCCAATCTCTCTTAATTCTTTTAATCTTTTTCCAAGGGTAATTATATATTGTTGGATACTATGATGCTCAATTACATTGTTCCCCAGAGGCATTCCTTGAAAATAAGGCACGCCATATAACATTTCATATGGCGATAATCCAGTCTCACTGTATGGTTTAGTTCTTACGTTTAGAAGTGCCAGTGGTAAACATTTCGTCCAGGGCATTTGCGTCTCAATCATTAATTTAGCCAATTGTTGTTTTATTGTTTGATTCATTCTTTCTACCTTCCCCGAGCTTTGTGGGTGCCACGGAGTGTGGTATTCCCACTGAATACCTAATGATTGACATAATAGTTTTATTATTTTAGAAGTAAAATGTGTGCCCTGGTCAGAATCAATGTACTGGATTATCCCATATCTAGGTATCAAATGTTCCAATAAAATTTTTACCACCATCTGTGCCGTAGCTCGTGCTACAGGGTACGCTTCTACCCACTGTGTTAAATGATCTACTATTACCAATAAATATTTTATCCTCCCTACCTTAGGCAATGCAGTGAAATCGACTTTCTCAAAAGGTCTGTAAGCTGTTTTTCTCCCTCCCGTGGCTGCTTGTCCAAACACTGTCTTATTTACCTTTTGACAGCTTAAGCAACCTTGTGTAATTTGCTTTGCTATTTCAAAAATTCCAATACCACCAAATTGTTTAAGAAAATGATCACTTAACGCTTTTGTACCCCAATGTGTTTGCACACGCAAACGTTCTAATATTCGCCTGGTGTAGGCTTTTGGCAACATTTCTCGCCCATCGGGCAGTGTCCATTTTCCTTGTTCTAATTTAGCTCCTATTTTCTCCAATTTTGTTTGTTCTTGTGGGGCAAACTTCTTCTCTCTTTCCTCTCGTCCTTCTTTGCTGGTGTCCTCCTTTGTTTGTATGACATTAATTTTGGCAACTTTAGTCCTCAAGGCTGCTTCCTGGGCCTCTTTATCTGCTAAGTTATTTCCTCTAGTTCGGTAATCTAATCCCTTTTGGTGTCCCCTCACATGTACCACTGCTATCTCCTTTGGTTCTCTTAAAGCCTTTAAAATTTTTACTATTAATTCTTGATGTATTAAATTCCTCCCTTGAGTATTAATCAAACCTCTTTCTTCCCAAATTTTTCCAAAAGTGTGGACTACCCCATATGCATATTTAGAATCTGTAAATATAGTCCCGCTTCTTCCTTTTAGTAATTCCAGGGCCCTACATAGGGCATACAGCTCACAAGCCTGAGCTGACCATGATGGACTCAGAGGTCCTGATTCCACAAGTTCTAAGTCCTTATTAATTATTGCATATCCCAATTTTCTCTTCCCTTCTACCACTCAGGAGGAGCCATCTCTGAACAGCGCTTCTCCATTTTCCAACTCAGCATCTCTTAAATCTGGTCTCACCTTAGTCTGGGTCTCAATTACCTCTAAACAGTTATGTTGTAATTCCTCTGATGGTTCTCCAAACAAAAATTGTGCTGGACTCTGAGCAGAAGTCACACTTAGTTCTAAGTCGGGGGAGTCTATTAGTATTGCTTCATACTTTAGAATCCGGCTGTCCATTAACCATTTTTCCGCTTTTTGTTGTGAAACATTTCTGACATTGTGTGGGGTATACACTTTTAAAGGAGCACTGAAGGTAATCTTCCTAACTTCTTCTATTAATAATGCTGTAGCAACCAAAGCTTGGAGACAAGCAGGCCATCCTCTGCTTACTGGATCAAGTAACTTAGAACAATACCCCACGGGTTTTTTGATTCCTGCCCAGTCTTGAGTAAGAACTCCGTATGCTGTCTGGCTTGATGTATTCACAAAGAGATAGAAAGGTTTTTCTAGATCTGGGAGGCTCAATACAGGTGCTTGTATTAATGCCTTTTTTACTTCCTCACATCTCTGATCGTCTTCAATAAGCCATTTAAGTTGGTTATTAGTTAATTTTTCATATAGGAATTTTACTTTTTCACTATAATTTTCAAGCCATGGTCTACAATATCCTAATAATCCCAGTATTTGCCTAATTTCCGTTTTAGCTTGTGGGGGTCTTAAGGATGGAA
Organism: Phaethon aethereus; assembly: GCF_964289735.1. Classification (NCBI taxonomy): domain Eukaryota; kingdom Metazoa; phylum Chordata; class Aves; order Phaethontiformes; family Phaethontidae; genus Phaethon; species Phaethon aethereus. The sequence continues at coordinate 97,449 of NW_028113962.1, read as the reverse complement.
TCCCAGATACCCTATCAGGATCTAACTTCTTCCTTCCCTTACTCAGCCAATGTCCTAAGTATTTTACTTCTTGTTCTACAAACTGTAGCTTTGATCGGGACACCTTTAATCCCTTTTCCCCTAGAAAATTTAACAATTTAATGGTGGCTTTTTGGATCCCCTCTTCAGTTTCTCCCGCTACTAATAAATCATCCACATATTGCAATAATTTTACCTCCTTAGGTATTGTGAAATCTTGTAGAATTTTCTCTAAAGTTTGTCCAAATAGATTTGGTGACTCTGTAAACCCTTGTGGTAACACAGTCCATCTTAATGGTTGTTTTCGTCCTGTTTTGGGGTACTCCCACTCAAAGGCAAAATAATCTCCGGATCCCTCATCCAGAGGACAGGCCCAAAAAGCATCTTTCAAATCTATTACACTATACCAAGTATGTTTGGGAGATATATGACTCAATAAAGTATAAGGATTTGCCACCACAGGGAATTTAGTGATTGTTCGCTGATTTACAGCTCTTAAGTCCTGCACCATCCTGTATGACCCATCCGGTTTCTTTACGGGAAGAATGGGCGTGTTATGAGGGGACATACATGGTTCTAGGGTTCCTTTTTCCAAAAGTCTGTCAACTACAGGTTTTAATCCTTTTTGACCCTCCATAGGTATAGGGTATTGCTTGATTCTAATTGGGCGGTGCGGATCTGTTATTTGAACGCTTATGGGGTCCATTTTTATCTTTCCAGTTTCCCCTTCCTTATACCACACTGAGGGGTTAATAGCTTCTTCATCCTCTTGTGTTAAAGTGTATAATTTAATCTGCAATTTGTCCCCTTGACTCTGAATGCTCAAGTTTAACTTCAAAATCAAATCCCTTCCTAATAAATTGTTTTCCGCTTCAGGGAGCAAAAGTAAATCATTAAGACAAATTTTCTTTTCTGTTTCTACTTCTACATCTTTCAATATATTTACTTTAAAAGGCTCTCCTTTTGCTCCTACTACTGACACGTACAAAAATTTTTGCTTTTGCTTTTTGTTTTTCTTCGTCCCTCCTAACATAGACTTTCTGGGCTTCTCTAAGTAACTCCTCTAATCTTCTTTCTTGCCAATCTTCCAATTTTTCTAATTTCCTTCTTATATGCCCCCAGGATTTAGCTACAAATTGTGTTCTAAGGAGTGCGGTCCCAGCCACTGTATTCGGATCAATTCCAGAGTACATTTGTAGGTTTTTCCTCAACCTCTCCAACCATTCTGTTGGAGATTCGTCTTTCCCTTGTTGTTCATTAAATGCTTTAGTAATGTTTTGCCCTCGGGGAACCGCTTCCCTTATTCCCTGTGTCCTGGTTTCAGCCAGGATAGAGCTGGTTTTCTTCACAGAAGCCAGTGTGACACTGTGTTTTGGATTTGGGATGAGAAACTGTTGATAATGTGCTGATGTTTTGGGTTGTTGCTGAGCAGTCAAGGACAGTCCAGCTTCTCGTGCTGGCCTGCTAGCAAGGAGGTTGGGGGTGCACGGGGAGCTGGGAGGGGACACAGCCGGGACAGCTGACCCAGACTGGCCAAAGAGATATTCCCTACCATCCGACGTCATGCCCAGTACATAAACTGGAGTTGGCCGGGGGGCGGAAATCGCTGCTCGGGGACGGGCTGTCGATCGCCGGGTGGGGAGCAATTGCTGTATTGGGCATCACTTGTTCTTGTACATTCCTGTGTTGGTATTATCATTGTTGTTTCCTTCTTTCTTTCTGTCCTATTAAACCGTGTTTATCTCAACCCACGAGGTTTTTTTCCTAATTCTCTCCCCCACCCTACTGTGGGAGGGGGAGTGAGCGAGCGGCTGCGTGGTGCTTAGTTGCCGGCTGGGGCTAAACCACGACAACATTACATCTTTTCATCCCGTAAGAAAGCATGTGTCCCTACAGTACGTACATAGTTACCCCCCAAAACCGCCAACGTCATACAACGTATCCCGTGATACAACGTATCCCGCGATACGCTCGGAGGGGTTTGCGCAGCCCCCGCTCTCTGTGCACCTCACAGACCTCTGCGCTTTCTGCTTCTGCCCCTGGTGCTGGCGGCTCTGTGGCCGATGCACCGGCAAGCCCAGCCGCATCCTCCTCCTCCTCAGAGAGTCCCTGGCCGTGCTCAATGAGCGATTGCTATGAACGTACTGTAAAAAGCCCTTTTTATAGCCCGACACAACACTGGCCAATTTCAACTCTAGCTGAGCTTTGCCCTTTTCTGTTCTCTCCTTACACGTATGAACTCCAGCTCTGTGATCTTCCTGCCAAGCCGGACCTTGGTCCCAGGGATCATAACATTCCTTTTTCCACCTGAGTTGAAAAAGGAGGTCCCTGTTCAGCCAAGCTGGTCTTCTGCCCCTCTTGTTTGACTTCAGACTCCACCAGATTGCCTGCTCCCGTGCTTGCAGAAGGTGGTTCTGAAAAACTAAGCTGCTCTCTGAGCCCTAAGCCCTCCAAAGCAGCTTCGTAGGGGACACTGCAGACTAGCTCTCTGAGTAGCTTCAAGTTTGCTCTCCTGAAAAGCAAGGTAGCAACTCCTCTGAGCTGTATCTCATTACACTCAAAAGTTTAAACTCCCCTGTTTGGTGATCACTGTGATCCCATCTCCTACGAGTCCTTCTCCATACACAAACAGGAGGGACTAAGAGATCTGTTGGGTAGATAAGCAGCCATGGGGAACCACGGTGAGCAGTGGAGTGAGCTGCTGCATGGGCTACGTGCTTTGCGAGTGCGAAGCCAGCCCCTGGCTCAGTGAGTGCCTGGGAAAGGGAGTCTGCAGCCGTGAAGGACAGAGCCGGCCAGCAGGACAGCTGGCAGCCTTCACTCGGGCATTGCCCACCTTGTGACTGGCTGTACCTGTGATGATGTTAATGCTCTTTGTACACAGGTCTGTTGCGTCGTGCTGTGTTGCGAAGCAGACTTGCAGAGGCGTGCCCTGTCTGCCCATCGGGACTCAAGGCACATTTCCTCCAAGCGCAGCAGCCAGGCTTTGGGCAGCCTCGCCTCATGCTGCTTTTGACATTGCCAACCAGGATCAAGTTTCTATCCTCGGGTTTTCATGTAGGAACCAATTAGTGAACAAGTCCTGTTTTAATGGAGTGGCAACTCAAACAGTATTACGCTGGTAGAAAGCCTTCAGGAGAAGACTGGTGTCCTCTGGACCTCGCAGTAAGGCAGCCAGCAGCTCTGTTTCTGCTATAGCTACAAACATCCGCGAGTGAAACAACCGCAGCTTTTTAATACAGTTACAGAGGTTTACACTTTTCTTTGCAGACACAAAGCATGCTTTTGTCTTGAACTTTTCATTAGTCTGAAAAAAAGATCATTGGTAGTATAGGATACCATGCTGTTTATTAAATGTACATAAATTAACATCTACACAGAAAGGATGTTTTCCTCATCAGAAACAATGCTGAAACGATGAGCAACTCTGAAAAGAAAGGTACATAAGGCTCCCGTGCACAAACCCCAAAGCTTCAAAGGAGAAAGGTGAAAGAGCGCTACATCCTTATGTCACAGGACAACCTGTGATTAACCCGAGTTATGGACACTGTCACATCATAGGTAGTTGGGGCCAGTTCAGATCCCCTGCCTTCTAGATCAGCCGCCTTGATGAGCTGGGTGTTTCAACTGTTATAAAGCTGCAGAATCAACCAGAATCGACACTGAAATGACTGTGCTGGCTACAGAATGGCTAGAATAAATATGGGGGTGTGTCCAGTTTTTTTCCGGTCCTGGAGGGTGGCTGGGATTTGGGGCACCATGTAAGCTGGCTTTTTTAACTCCTCCTTCCCATCAGTCCCTAGGCACAGGCACGTGTTGTGGCTGAAAGCAAAGCATCACCACTCCAGTTCTGATTGACAGAAAGGGGGTGTTTGCGTCGGTCCAGAGAGCGCTGATGGGTCGGAGAAGTAAGAGCGGAGTTTTTGCTGTAGCTAACCTGGAGTTAACTCAGCTAATGGAAACTGCAAGCCAGTCATGTTTGATCAAGAATCCTAAGAAAGGGTATTGTGCTGTGTGCTGCATACAAGGACTTGCACCGACCAAAGGGCAGCAATGGGTGCTCCCTTCTTGTATGCAGCAAGGTGGTGCAGCGTCTCTCTGCCAAGAATGAGTAGCGGCAAAGAAAACCTCGAGGGTTTTATAGTCTGGAACATGCTGTCCAGCGTGTCCCTCGTGTCCCTCTCAGATGATATACACCTCCACGCCCAGCACGCCCCATGGAATCTGCAGGTGACATGCCAGCTCCCCACGGGGGCAGCTGTGCCGGCTGGTGGGCTTTTGCTGACGGAGCCGAGGAGTGAGCCAGCAAGGCCTCCCGCCAGGGCTGGGCTGGGTCTGAGGGCGGTGCGGGGCCGCTCCGGCGTCGCGGTGCCCGAGTGAAATGTGCCGGCCGGAGCAGAAGGGCGCGGTGCCTCCCTCCTCGCCTCCGCCGAGGTGGTGCTGGGGCTGCATCGCGCCCCTCAAAGCCCAGGCAGCAGAGCTCATGCGGGCAATCCAGGCAGCAGAAAAAAATCGGCACCTGCAAGAAGAGAGTCCAAAGTGCTGATGAAACCATGAAGGCGGAAACAGGCACGACTTTGTGCCCCGTTCGTTGGGCAGTGTGCTGTCCAAGGGGCAGTTCCTGGCACACGAGAGGGAACCGTCCCTGGCAGTGGCTACGGCACGGCTTTGTCCCCTTCTCCACACGTGTGACACCCTCAGAGCTCTGCAAGTTGACAGAGATGTGCAGCACTGCTTTGCTAGGCAGCAGGGCTGGGCAGGGCAGCTGTGCTGTGGTCCTTTCCAAAAGCCGAGCAGCAGCACGCCTCACTGTCCCTTGCTAGAAAGCCAGGCTTGAAGGCAAAACACGCTGCTTTGGTAGTGTTTGGTTGTTTTCTTCTTCCCTCAATTGTCTCAGGTGCAACGTGAGCTTTTTACGAAGTGCCAGTACCTCAGGGTCTACAGCTACGTGACACAGCTCCTTGCTGCGTCTTTGGGATTCAGACACCAGCAGCCAGTGCTGGGCTTGCCAGCTGACATGAACAGAAAAGGGAGACTTTGCCTCTTTCTGTAGGCAGCGGGTCAAAGAGCTCCAAAAATTGCTATGAGCCTTGTGACTCTGCTGGGGTGTTGCTCAGCCTTGCACAAACAGAGCTGCCACAAGTGCCGAAGGAGAGCTGCCAACGCTGGAGTGATATGTTCCTCCTGACAGACACGCTCTCCCACGGGCAGCTGCGGGCTTCCTGCCCGGTGCCATCTCTGCGCACCTCAGAAATATTGCCCATAGTCGGAGCAGTGTTCGGAGCTTTGAAAGATGGGCAGCAGAGCCTGCTACACACCTGGGCTCCTCGTTCTTCTTGCCTGCCTGGATGTCCTCAGTTGCCCATCCCGCAGAGCTCTGCTCCCAACTTGCTCCTCTCGCTGTCCAGTAGCCCGTTGCTCCCCTCTTCACAGGTTGCTCTTCTCGAGCCTGGCAAACTTTCCATTCAATGTATTGTTAGACAGGTCAAGCCATGATAAACGTGAACCAATTCTGCTCTTAACCACACCTAGCTCATTTTACCTTGTCTCCCCAGAGGAGCTCTCCAGGTGTTCACTTTCTGGAGGGACTGGAGGCACCTGCAATGGAAATGTGCAAGTTAACGGGTGGCAAGGACCTTCCTGCCCAATTGCTACCTTAGCTCGGAAAGGCAAGGCCCTTGGATGGGTTTGCTCAGCCCACCTGAGCAAGTTCTGGTGGCATCACCGCACAAACCGCCATGGCCATCCTGCACCACCCTTCCTCTGCACCTTTGCAGAGCTGCCGGCTAGTGGGTGACCTTGCTTGTCCCTGCGGCAACATTCTCAACTTCTGACAGTGCTGTCACCCTCTTTGTGGCCCTGACATACCGCTGCTGCTTCTGCTTCCGCCTCTGGTGCTGGCAACTCCTTGGCCGACGTGCCGGCAAGCCCAGCCACATCGTCATCGTCCTCCTCCTCAAAGAGCTGCGGGGGACAGAGGAGGACAGTTGCTTGGCTGGGGACAGGCCCCGGGGCCGGTGAGCCTTCCTCAGGGCCAGGAGCGAGCGTGGGCGGCTCTGCTTTCACTAGGGCAGGACGCAGGGGTGGCTGGAGGTGGGGGAGGTGGGGCGGAGCCGGCTTGGTCCCCGAGCCCCAGCCGGGGTCCCTCTGCTGGGGACAGCGCCTCTGCGCAGGAGCCAGCGCCACGGGCACCCCCCGGCCAGGCTGGCTTACCTGGAGGGGCTGGGGCAGCGTGCCGTCCTGGCTGCAGAGAGCTGCCAGGGGCCGGCCGAAGAGACCCGCCCTACCGGCACAGCCCGACTGCCCGGGCGCCTCCGCAGCGGCCAAGGTCCCTCGCCGCGCAAAGGGCCAGGGCAGCCCCCTCGTCCTGCTGCGGGTCCCGCCTGCCGCCAGGGAAAACAGAGCAGAGAGCCATGGAGGGCAAGCGCCAGGTGAATGCTGCCCGAGCCTCCGTGCGCTGTGCCCCTGCCAACAGCGAGGGAGAGGCGTGGCTGGGGAACGAGGCGCCCCGGGGGCTCAGCTCTCTGCGGCCGTGCCCTGCGGGAAGGGCAGCAGCAGCCCCCGAGCAGCGCGGCTGCCGCCTGCCAGCGCAGGAGAGAGGGGCCGTCCTGCCCCCGTCTCCTCCAAACTCACTGTCCGAGTGGCCACGTCCACCTTGGCTGCCGGAGGGGACGGGAGGTGGCTTCTGCTGGGCATCAGCCTGCAAGAAATGCGCTGCGCTCAGCGAGCAGCCCCGCAGCACGAAGGGCCCCTGGCGAGCTGCATCGGCCGCGGGCCATGAGTGAGATGTGGGGACGGCCGAGATGGCAGCCCGGGGGCTCCTCACCTCTGCCAGGCCCTCGACCAGCCTCTGCAGGCTGCTGGCGTTGAGTGTTTTGGCCTGGGCAAGGGGAGAAGAGCAGCAGGTGAGAAGCCATGGGGCTGGTGTGGGGTTGGAGCAGCCCCTGGGGCAGAGCGGGGCCAGGAGGGAGACTCACGGCATTGCGGCCGCGCAGCTCCTTCAGCAGGAGCTGGATGGAGGGCAGCTGGGTGACGCGGGCTCCCTGCACTCCTTCTGCTGGCCTGTGCACGGGGCAGGGGCAGAGAAAGAGCTGTGTGAGACCCAAGCTGCCTCTTCCCTCGCCTGCCAGCCCGGGGAGCCCTTCCAAGCTGCCCCGAAGCAGCTGGGCACCGCCCGGCCGTCGAGCGGAGAGCAGTGGCAAGGGGGGAGGACGGGGCTGGGTGAAGCAGCTCCGCCAGCTCTGCCCGCTCCAGAGCCGCCCGCAGCCGTGGGGGCAGCTCTCCCCAGCTCAGGAGCGGCGTTTCCGCATCGTACGGCTACGGCTAGAGCATCCCCCCGTGCTGTGAGCACGGGCCCCCCAAGCTGCTCTGCCAGGCAGGGCTTACCCACGGAGCGCGCTGAGCCAGAGCTCCTTCAGCGAGCGGGAGCTGCAGGAAAGAGAGGAGAAAGAGCCTGAGCGCCCGCTGCTGCCCAGCCCGCGGGCAGAGGCGGGCGCCGGCACAGCCCTGCCCCGTGGGGACGGCTGCAGAGGCAGGAGGAAGCGGCGTGGGGCCGGACAGAAGCGCTGCCCGGCCCTGCCGGGGGACGTGGCACCGAGACCCACCAGAAGGTGACGACGCAGAAGCCGTAGGGCCAGGCGAGGACGAGGGACGTGGTGGCCTTGTCTTCCTCCTCCTGGGCGGCATCCCCGGCCGCCCCCTTGCCGCCGCTCAGCACCCACAGCCGGCGCAGGGCCAGGCAGAGCTGCGGGCGCGGGGCGCTGCCACGTCTGCAGAGAGGAGCGGCAGGGAGTGACCTGGAGGTGGCCGAGCCCGGCGGCTGCCCCCTGGCCTCCGCCTGCCCCGCGCACGGCCACGGGTGCAGCCAGCAGCAGGGTGCCGGGGCCTGGGGCTGCTCCTTGGGCGTCCCTGCCCCGGTGCCGGGGCCAGGCCTTAGGAGGAAAGGCAGCCGGGGTCTGCGCCTCTTACTTGGCCTTGGCGATGATCAAGGCATCGCTGAAGAGGAGGAGGTGCCTCTTCCCCGTCCCGCGGCCCTGCGTCACCCGCACGCGCTGGTGGAGCAGCGGCTCGGCTGATGCCGGGCCGGGCGCGCACTGCTGCTCGGGGCCAGGGTAGACCCTGCAGAGCAGGCGGCAAAGGGCGTGAGAAAGGCGGCTGCTGCGGGGCCCGGCTGCGCCGGCGTGTCCCCGAGCCGCGGGGGGAGCCCACCTGGAGCCGTAGCAGCAGTTCAGCTGGCCCATCGTGCCGGGGCCAGGGGAGTCCTCGCGCCGGACACGCTGCTGGGGCTCCGGAGAGCTCCCAGCCGGCTGGAGCGAGGCTGCTGAGGGGGTCCCGGTGCCGGGCAGTGCCGCTGGGTGAGAGCTGGTCTCTCCCTGGAGCTGCCGGGTGCTGGCAGAGCCGTGCCTGCAGGCACTGTGGCCGTTGCCGGGCCAGCGCCGCGACATCACAGCTGCCATTCCAAGGCCGGGGGGGGGGGCTGGGGGGCGGGGCTGGGGGAGGGGCTCCTGTCTCTCTCGGCCTGGGGAGCCCGGGCCTGGGCACAGCACTGCGGGCATGGCCTCAGCAGCGCTGAGCAGAGGGCAAGGCTCCCCTCCCTCCAGCTGCTGGCAAGGCTTTGCCCAGCGCAGCCCAGGGCACCGCCGCCCGCCGCCTTTGGCTAAGGGCACGGTGCTGGCTGCTGCTCAGCTTGGTGTCCAGCAGGACCCACGGGCCTGTTGCATTAAGAGGCAGAGCAATTTGGTAGAAACTAAGCCCCCTTGCTTTCCAGTCGATCCTCAGATATCAGAGGGCCTGGGGGCGGCTGAGCTTAGGTTCTGAGTGATGCCCAAAGTCAGCGTTAGTAGTCCGGTCGCGCCCAACACCTTTGTTGGACTATCACGGGTCCGGATGCACTACTAACATCACACTACCTGCTCAGCCGGACACCTCCTGAACTAACACGGCCGCACTCAGAGGTACGGTCGCGTTCAGGGACCACAGACGGCTGAGTCAATCAATAGTGCGATTTATTGAACACACGGCTGAGTCAATCAATAGTGCGATTTATTGAAGCAACAGATATACAGGTTCTTTGGATTGCCGGTGATAAATTCACTACCTATAAAGCACGTGCAAATGCTAAAACTACGAGGGACACTACTTGGCTATAAACGCCTTAAAAGATGTAAAGTGACTCTATATAGAGATTTCTAAGTTTCCCGGGGAGGCACTTGGTATGACCAAGGGTTCGAATCTTACCCAACGGCGTCCCGATGGGGGGGAAGAGAGGCTCAGCCCGTCGACTGATCCCAGAAGTTAGAGTGGTACACAACGATGGTATCTTCCCTAACATCCAGCTCTTAAAACATTATTTTATAGTGTTTTACTTTGCAGGACGAGCTTGAGTGACTCTAGTCATACATACCTTTATCAGGATTGGTGCAGAATTCTCTCGCTTTTCTTCAAGGAAATTTTCTTCAAGGAAAATTGCATGCCATTGTTTAAATGAGGGCTGGAACACAGTAGTTTTCTCTAATACTTACAATGAACACTTCAAAAACAGCATTTAAATTAATAATATTTTATACTATGGATCCATCTTTACTTTGTGCTGGAATCATCACAGGAACAGCTCCCATTCTACTTAAATTAGGTGCAGCTACCTTTGAAGGTGTAAAAGGTTGGGTTTTGACCGGGACTACGTTCAAAGTCTTCACTTGGGACTTGGCCATACAGAGTTTTGGTATAGCCTTTCATATTTGAGAGAGACATCGAACCCAGAGATTGGTGCCTACGTAGCTGCGGGCTGTTGAACTGCGACGTTTTAGAGGTGGAACATCATCTCTGAAATACGCAAACACACAACTGCAGAAAAAGACTTCAGTCACTATTACTATGTGTGAGCTTATAAAACAGATTTTCTGTTTTATAAAACAGAAAACACTATTATATAAAAAATTAAATAAAATTATATAAAAATTATATAAATAAAATTATATAAAAATTATATAAAAAATAAAAAACACTATTATATAAAACACTATTTAATTTCTCTTTCAAAAATTTCCTTTATCCTGTTCCCTTCAGCTAAATTTTACTTCCTCCCTTTCTTCCATATACTGTGTCACTATGAGTTTTCTTTCAGTGTTTCCTCCCACAACTCTTTGGTCTCTACTTTTCCCTGGCCTAAATTGCACTCCAGCCTTCACTATTTTCCATCCTTCTACCCCATTTCAACCTCCACATTTTTTGCAAGCCTCTCCTTCCCTCTGGCCTCCCACATCTTTCTGGCCTACAACACGTGCTCAGCCTCCACTTATTTCTGGCCTCTAGGGGCCTCTCTAGCCACCAGAACACTGTCTCTCTGACAGCCACTCTAGCTACCTGCGAGGTTATGTCTCCGTGATCCGGGAGGAAAGCTGTCTTTGGAGGGGAGTCCCTAGCTCCCCGAACACGGCCTGTATGACCGGAACGCCTGTTTAGCCATCCTGGAGGTGTGTCTCCATGACATGGGAGGACTTCCAGCATTGGAGGGGACTCTAGAGCTGCTGGAACACTGTCTCGATGGCCAGAATGCCCCTCTGGCCATCCTGGAGCTATATCTCCATGATGCGGGAGGACTTCTGGGATTAGAGGTGACTATCTAACCGTGGGAAACTCCCCTCTATGACGGGAATGGCACTCTAGCCATGCTGGAGGTATGTCTCTGTGATCCGGGAGGCCTTCTGTGTTTGGAACGGAGTCTCTAGGTGCTTTGACACCATCTCTACCCCTGGAATACCACTCTGGCTGTCTGGGAGGTATGTGTGTATGATCTGCTTGGACTTCTGGGATCGCAGGGGACTCTCTAGCTGTGGGAACACCGTTACAATGAAAGGAAGGCCTGTCTGGCCATCCCAGACATATGTTTCTAGGGTCTGGGAGGATTTCCAGGATCGGAGTGGAGTCTCTCTGCCAGAACAGGATCTGTATGTTCAGAATGCCAGTCTAGCCATGCTGGAGGTGTATCTTCGTGATGTGGAGGCCGGCTGAGATCAGAGGGGAGTCTCCAGGTGCTGCAACACCATCTCTATGACGGGAATGCCACTGTGGGAGGTATGTCTCTCTAATCCAGGAGGACTTGCGGGCGCGGAGGGGACTCTGTAGGTGCCAGAACAGCATTTCCACGACCGGAATGCCACTCTAGCCATCCCGGATGTAACCTCTCTGATGCGGGAGACACTCCAGTCTTCCACCCCTTTTTCCGCCTCCACTTTTTTCTCTCCTAAGTTGCCCTCCAGCCTCTCACTAATTTTCAGCCTCCACGTTTCTCTAGCCTTTCTTTGGGCTTCTGGCCTCCCACATCTTTCTGACCCACAACACGTGCTCAGCCTCCACTTATTTCTGGCCTCTAGCTCCCCTCCAGCCTCCCACTCCTTTGCGGCCTCCACTTATTTCTGGCCTCTAGCTCCCTTTCCGCCCCTAGTGCCCACCCCCTCCGTCGGCCTCTACTTAGTTTTGGCTTCTCCTTTGACACCGTCCCTGTTGAGCCTGACCCCGACTATGTGGCCTCAGACCCGTATTTGGGCTCCTACCCCTTTTCGGCCTCCACTTCTTTCTGGCCTCTACGTCCCCTCTAGCATCCCACACCTTTCCTGCTTTCCACCTCTTTCTGGCCTCTGTCGACTCTGTAGTAACTGGAACAATGTCTCTTTGTCCAGGACACTCCTCTAGCCGTCCCAGAGGTATGTCTCCATGATCAAGGAGGACATCTGGGATAGGACGGGACTCTCTAACTGCTGGAACAACGTTTCTGTGGTTGGGATGCCACTCTAGCCATTCCCCAGGTATGTCTCCATGGTCCGGGAGAACGTTGCGATTGGAGGTGACTCTCTAACTGCGGGAGTACCATGTCTAGGACCGGGACACCACTCTAGCTGTCCCAGAAGTATGTCTCAAAGATCCGGGAGGAGCTCTGGCATCAGAGGGGACTCTCTAGCCAAGGGGAAACAGTCTCTCTGACCGCATTGCCACTTCAGCTGTCCTGGCGGCTTGTGTCTATGATCCCTGATGACTTCTGTGACTGGAGAGGATTCTCTAGCTGCCAGACACTTGATGAATATGTATTAATCTTGTAATCATAGACCTATAAATGTTTGACTTTTGAACTGATCGAGCGAACACGATTTAGGAGGAACTATCCCCCGTGTTCCCAGCGCTGAAAATTTAACACTACATTGGTGTTACGAGGTTTATTCCCAATTTCGGTGACAAGCTCAGCTGTCCTCCCACTAAGCTCTCCCTGCCTCACTCCTCTCTCCCCTCGCTGCCTGCAGGCAGTGCCCTCAGCCCTGCTGCACTTGGCAGGGGAGCTGCTCCTGGGCAGAGCCGTCTCTCACAAGCGCTGCCCGCTTGCTATGAGCTCCGTCCGTCCCAGGAGCCCGGCCCAGCCCAGCAGCAGAGGTCCAGCCCAAGGCACCACTTTCTCTGCCCCTTCTGGGCTCCCTGGACACGTCCCAAGGGCTCCAGGGCTGACAGCTCCTGAAAGGCAGCAGAGTCACCCTTGGGGAACGGGCTTTTTAGCTGCCTGCAGTAATCACCAGTTGCCCCTCCCAAAAGAGGCCGATGCCAAAAGCATGGTTTGTGCTGCCAGAGCATGGATGTCCCGTGAGAGGTACAAATGTTGCCCTCTGGACACTGGTATTCCTGACCCATAACAAGAAGGACACACAGGCGGTGACAGGGAGCTCTTGCTTGGACCCTGTGCCAGGCAGGCATTCAGCTGAAGCAATGCGGACATCTCATCCCCAGCTGGAAGCCCTCGGGATGAAGCGGGATTCACTCTCCCCACGCACCCCACAGAGACACAGTGTTAAGGCATGTCAAGACTGGTCACCACTTCCAGCCACTCCGGCCCAGGACCCCTCCTGCCATGCAGCCGGAGCCCAGTACTGGCCAGTGCCACCCAGTACAGTCCTGCCTGGCTGCTGGAGCCCAGCCCGTTGCCTGGGGATCTGGAGTCTTTGCCCAGGCTGAGGGACGCAGCTGCCACTTTTCCGCTTGCAGGTGTAACTTGCGGCAAAGCTGAGCATCCACCCCCGAGATGCACACACACAGACACACGGACTCGCAGCGGACACTGACACAGCCAGTCACACAGACTGACAGAGATGAGGCGCTGCCGTCAAGAGCACCCACAGTCAGGACTCACATAAAACACAAACCGGGACAGCCGCATCCCCTCCTCCTCTTGGGCTGGCAGAGACACGAGGTCAGTACCGCAGGCGCACACATGACACTCTCTATGTCCACAAGCACACGCCCGTTCATGGATTTGGTAGCCCTGCCCAGATCCCAGCCCCGTGACCCACCCCACGGGTCCCCTACTCACTGACTGGTCCATCTTGGTGCTCCCTGCAAACATGCAGCACTCACACGTTTTGCCTGTCCCGCAGGCACCCCACACTCGCCCATCTCCCTGGGTGCAGCGCGCACCCTCTGCCCGCCTGACACCACAGCCCGGGCCCCCCTAGTCAGCCACTGGTCCAGTTTGACATTTGCTGGTGAAGGCACACGCACACCCGTGCACACCACGTTTGGGGAGGACACAGGCACCCACAGAGCCTCTCACTCGCCTCACTCATGCTGGTTCCCCCAGTAGGTGCTTTTCAGGACTGTTCCCGCCCCAGTGCCTGGTGGCCGGGACACCCACTCGCCCCAGCAGCTGCACTCAGACCCCCCACTCACTCCACTAGCTGCACTGGGGCCCACGCCGGTGGCTGGCACCACGAGCCAGGGGTGCCCACAGCCCCTGGTTGACTCCAGCAGCTGGCACCCAGTCCAGCCACGCCAGCCCCCCAGTAGCTGCCACAGAGTCCTTTCAATTCACATACACACAGGACAGAGAGTGAGATTGCGCAGAGAGATCGTTAAGAAAAGATTTAAGAAGAAGATCTAAGAACACAGGATGGACATCATCTGCGTCCTGCTACCAATCACTTGTCTCTGGAGAGACTCCGGTGTCATCAGGTTGCCCGTCATCTGAAACTTCTTCAACAAGATTAGAGGGGACAAATCCTCTTGTGCCGTCGGTCAGCTCTCCCACATACCAACCGTCTTCATCCACATCTCCAAAGACGTAAACATATTGTCCAGCAACTAGAGGAAGCTCTAGTTCAGGCCGCTCATTGGGACCACCGAAAGGATCGTAGCTGTATCGAGCTATGAATGCTCGAAGCTCTGCCGGTTGTTTTCTCATAGCCTCCAGGAGGATGGACTCCTTGCTTGCTCCCAGGTTAGCCTGGCACGGCCTGCAACCGATGCGGTTGCATCTTTCTCTCTCCAGCCATTCAAGGTCCTTCAGTGGCTGCTGGCGTTGTTCGTTTAGCTTTGGATTCTGATCACTCAGTTCCGTCGGCTGCGCTCGAAACAGCTGCAGGGTTTCTTTGCGTTCCCTGCGTACGTCTGCCTGAGGCCTCTGCCAACACCTGCCGTCCCCTTCTTTCCTCTGGAGCGCTAACTGTGCCTCCTCATGTTCCTTCTCCAGCTGTTGGCTCCTTTCTGCCATTTCTCTCATGGCTTTCAGTTCACACTCGGCCTCTGCCAGCTGGGTTTGAAGACAGATGTTCCTTTGGATGGCAGAATCTCGCTCCTCTGCCACTCGTGCTAGTTGCCCTTTCAGGTCAGCATTTTCAGCTTGAACCCGTGCTGTCAAACCCATCTGCCCACAGAGGCGAGCATTTTCTTCCGCCAGGCGAGCGTTTTCCTTTGTCATCTCTGTGAGCTGCGCCTGCAACTCCTCACAAGTTGGGCTGTGGGTGCTCACGTAACAGGAGCCCTCATCACCTGCAGCCCCTTGGGCCTGAAGCTCCTCAGCCCCCTTCTGTGAGAAGTCATCCTGCTTGTCCTGTGCCAGCAAAGCTCTGGCAGGCTCTCCCGTTTCTCCATCTCTCTGCTGAGGCAACGGTGCCATGCACAGATCCTCAGTGGAGCTTTGGATGGGCAGTGGCACTCCAGCATTGACCAGGCGATGGACAGTCGCCTGCAGTTGCCTGGATCTTTCTTCCAGCCGGGAGGCGAGGGCAGCTAGCTGAGCTTTTTTCTGCTGCAGCCTCTCTGCCTCCTTGCACGCTTCTGGAGAGCCTTCCTTTCTCAGGAGGCAGCTCTCCGTCTCAAGGGCACTCTGTTGCCTCTCCAGGTCTTCTAGAAGATGCTGCAGGCGGGTGTTTGGCTCCAGGAGTCGGCTGCATGTGCTTCCAAGCAGCACCAAGCCTTCCCCCTCTGGCACCCGGAGCTTAGCATCTGCCACAGCCTTGCATGCTGTTTGCTGCCCAGCGCGGTGGCTTTCCGGCAGTCTTTCCCGTAGCGCTGCCAGGGCTTGGGGCCCGTTTCTGCCAGAGAAGCAGGAGCTCTGCGTCTCCTGATGGCCCTGGTGCCCAAGAGGGCCTTCGGGCTGCGCCGTGCTGGGGGAGGCGGGCAGCTCGCCCTCGACCCGCTGCAGGATGTATTTGATGAAGAGTCTCCTCTCCAGCTGCAGCTGGTTCTGGAGGTGGCGGATGCGGGCGGGCTGGAAGCCATCCATCTCCCAGCGTAGCTTGCCAAGGAGGTCCTGGAGCTTGCTTCGGGCCTCCCTGCCGCCCCTGCTGGGCCTCACCATCTCCTCGGCCAGCTGCCGCTGCAGGTCCCGCGCCAGGCGAACGGCGGCGGTGCACTCGCGCTGCAGCAGCTCCCGTCCCTCGTGGAGCTCAGCCTCCTTCCAGCGCAGCAGCTGGCGCGTCTCTGCCACCCGCTGCCGCTGCTTCAGCTCCTGCAGCCGCCGCACCTCCAGAGCCCGTCGCTGCTCCCACTCGGATTGGAGCCGCTCTGCCAGGAGCTGCTGCTCCCTGTCCAAAGCCGCCTTCAGCTCCCAGGTTTCGGCAGCGAAGCAGCGGCGCAGCTCTTGGGTGCGGAGCCGCTCTTGCTGCAGCTCAGCCCGCAGCGCTTCCAGCTCCCGCCTCTGCTCCTCCTTGTGCGCAAGGCTGCCGGGGGCTTGCGCCGGGCCCTGGCGGGGCGAGGGGCGGCTGCGCGCCATGGGTCCCCGGCCAGCAACACCCCGCCTCATGGCGTCGGCCAGCAAACGCTGCTGCCAAAGGTCACCGACGGTTGCGTTCCCTGCGTCTGCGAGGAGCGGCAGCCCCCTGACTCCGTTGCAGCCGCTGCCTCCCCTCACCGTGCAGAAGCAGAGAGCATCTGCCAGGGCCGGGATGGGTGGGCATAGCCTTAATTGCACGTGCCAGCCCCGAGCTCACAGTGGAGGGGCGGGGCAGTACACCCTTCTATGGGATGTCCCGCCCCCAGGAGGGGTGGGGCAGTACACCATTCTATGGGATGTCCCACCCCCAGGAGGGGCGGGGCAGTACACCCTTCTATGGGATGTCCCGCCCCCAGGAGGGGCGGGGCAGTACGCCCTTCTATGGGATGTCCCGCCCCCGCACACAAACTGAAGAGAAGGAACAAATGCAAGCGAACCCGTTTTGGCAACGTTTCTCAAGTCCTACCCCTGCAGCAGAGAGCCTGGGAGCTCCGCGATCCCTCCTTCCACTCTGCATTTTGGCATCGAAGGCGAAATGACCCCAGGGAGCGGCATTGTTTTGATTCTCTTTACAGCCTAAAGCACCACACGCGGCAGGAGAGAGGCCAGGACACCACCTCAGGAGGGATCATAATCGGCTAGGCCAAGAACGGTGATGCTCACCTGACTCTGGTCCTTGCAAAAGAGGGAGTGCTGATCAGGGCTGTAGAACCCCCTGTCAGCCTTGGCTGTAGCGACCATTTTTGCCTCTTCAGGGGGCATTTGGGGGGAATCCCATGGGCAGCAGCGCTCAAGGGCACCAGAGCTCACTACAGCTGGTCTTTCAGGCCTGGGGCCGCCTCCGCCTTCCACTGAGGCACCCGGAGTGACCCTTGGAGGAGCTGTACATGCCGGTGGTGGCAACATCTGTCCATGGGAGATCCTCAGCAAGAGCGTCCCCTTCCATCCCATGGTGGGCTGGGAAGCCAAGTCACCGGAGCCAGGGCTTGCTTTAGTCTTGCTTGCCGATCTTGAGCTTAGACAAAGTTGTGCCAGTATCAACCCTCTTGCCGCGTCTGCTGCCTTGGTTCAGCTAAGGGTGTCATCCTCCAGCCTGATGAGCGAAAAAGGGCCGACCGCAACTCTCCTCCCTCCTCTGCCAGGCCCAGCCTTGGAAACCAGCTGGTAGTGTAACCAAGGTGGTAGGGAATTAAAATAAAATAGGGTTAGAAAACAGGTTTGTGAATTTGTAGAAAGTTGTAACTAAAGAACATTATGCACCAGCAATGCTGCTCGAGAACCCACCTAACCCTTCCCATCTTGATTTAATTATCAAGGAGTTAAGTGTAACATTGTGATCATGGTATTATGTTTTGTTCTAATAACAAGTAGTCAGAAAGAAGGAACACCTTGGTCAGTTCTATGGTCCAGTGGGTGGGTAATTATTCATTCTATAGTCCTGTCTTACAACAAAGGACTGTGGGGTGAATGATTGCATGATGGACCGACAGCCCGTGAAGATCTATTGAGTGTTGCCAAGCTTAAGTGAACTTTGAAGGAAAGGGAATTCCGGCAGGGGGAGGTCGCGACCACTGACTCAGAGACCACCCACTCAAGAAACCCTCTGACTCAAAAGATTAAGGAAGTAAAATCCCAAGAAATTATAGTGAGCATGCGTGGTCATTTACATGGTAGGTGAGGAATACTTAACCAATCATTGCATGGACACTTTATGAATATGTATTAATCTTGCCTATAAATGTTTGATTTTTGAACTGATTGATGAACACAATTTAGGAGGAGCTATCCCTCGTGTTCCCGGCGCCGTGAATAAAGAATGCCTGCCTTTTAACACTACATTGGTGTTACGAGGTTTATTCCCGATTTCGGTGACACTGTGACCATAAAAGGGAAAAAGAAGTAGGGGACTAACTCCCCCAACGACCACCGACGACCACCCGAGACCCCCGCACACATGTAGTGTAGTTTTGCAACACCAGCATTATGTAAATGTAGTAGATAAGCAAGGAGACGGTGATTTCTCAGAAAATGTGCAAATATTCATGTCAGGCACATAAAGGATGAGCTGTTTCAGCGCACGCATGTTAGGAGGAGATGATATCCCCCAGGCATCCAGCGTGGCAATAAAGATGTCTGCTGAATGACACTTTGATGTTATTGAGTTTAAATTTCTTTAACTTCTTTGCATCACCTCACTTTTTAATTTTTCTTTCTCCAACTCTTTTAAAAGTTTGCTGTTTCTTTTGTGTTTTACTCCCTTCTTTCCCTAACACCTATCGCTTTTTAAATGTTCTTGCCAGGCTTACTTTTGTTCCCTTTGTCTGTATTTTTAATTAGTTCTTGTCTTTCCTTAGTGCCCTCACAATTAAAATTTCCTTTCTACATCTCTGTTTTTTTACTGTCCCTATTTCACGATTTTTTCCTTATTTCTTTAATCTCTGTTGCTTTTAAAATTCTCTACTTTTATCCCATCTTATGTCTTTTTTTTCTGTTTTTTCTTTATCGTCATCGCATTTAAAATTTTCTTTCTACAGCTGTTTTACTTCACTGTCCCTATTTCTATTTTTTCCTTTGTTTCCCTAATGTCTATCGCTTTTAACATGTGCTTTCTATGCCCTTCAGTGTCTGTATTTTCAATTTTTCTTGTCTTTCCTTCATGCCACCTCATTTTCAATTTCCTTTCTACATCGCCATTTTAGTTCACCATCACCGTCTAATATTAAAGTCCTTAATCCCCATTGCTTTTAAAATTCTCTACCTTTATCTCATTTGATGTCGTTATTTGTTAATTATTTTCTCCTATTGTTTCCTAAGAGCATCGGTTTTTATATTTCCTTTCTGTGTCTACTTTTATGTAGTTCACTGTCCCCGTTTTTCAATTTTTTAGTCATAATTCTTTTTGTTTTGAAATTTTGTTTCTCGGTGTACTTTTATCTCATTTTCTGTCCCGATGTTTTTTTCCTGTTTCCTATAACTTGCCGCTTCTAAAATGTTTGTTCTACGTCTACTTTTATTAGGATGTAGCTCTCTTTTTTTTAATTGTTTCCTGTCTCTCCTGTACCCCCTCACGTTTAGATTTTCTTTCCTTGTCTTTTTTTATCTATTTCACCGGCTTCATTTTTTAATTCATTCTAGTGTGTCCCATACCCTGTCGCTTGTGAAATTTTCTTGCTATGTCTTTGCCTATTCAGGTTTTTTCCCTATTTTAAAATTTTTTCCTGTCTCAACGTCTTCACTTTTGAATAACAGAATCATTTAGGATGGAAAAGACACTTAAGATCATCGAGTCCAACTGTAAACGTAACATGGCAAAGTCCACCACTAAACCGTGGCCTTAAGTGCCACATCCACACGCCTTTTAAATACCTCCAGGAACGGCGAGGAATTTATGTTTTTATGCTTACTTTAACCTGGTTTTCTGTCCCTATTATTTACTCTTTTCCTCTCTGTCCTCTACCTCATAACTTTTTACATTTCTGTGTCTACTTTTATCGAGACTGCTAACCCTATGTTTTTATTATTTCCTGGCTATCCCATGTGAAATCACTTCTAAATTTTTTTTTCATATCCATTTTCATGCAGTTCACTGTCCTTATTTTTTATTTCATTCTAGTCTGTGGTATACCTTGTCACTATTTACATTTTCTATGTCTTTGTTGATTTATTTTCTTGCCTCATCGTTAAATTTCTCCTTCTTTAATGCCTTAGCTTTTGAAAACTTTTTTGTCTACTTTTATCTAGTCTTCTCTATTTTTTAATTTTTTCCTCCTCTCATACCTTTTTTTGCTTTTTAAATTTTCTATGTCTGCTTTTATCAAGATGCCTATTTTTTCTGATTCTTTCTTGTTTGTCACACACCCCGTCGCTTTTTAGATTTCCCTGGCGCGTCTCTCTTCCCCCCGCTACCCCCCCCATCCCGGGGTTTTACGGGGTCTCCTTGGCGCGCCGTTATCTCTGGAGCGTGATTTGTACCCCTCTCGGTTTGTCAGAACATCTCCTCGGGCCATCCCTCTTCCTCAGAGCGGTCTTTCTGTCCTCTCCTCCATCTTGCTCGCCTCCCGTCGGCCAGCGTCTCCCCGACGCCGCCTGTGCTCCGTTCAGATCCCCTCCCGAGTACCTCTGTGCCCTCCAGCCTTCTGCCGTCTCTCCGGCCGCCTCGGCACCCCTCTGATTTCCGCCACGACGCTTCCTGCAAGCGACCCCGCGTTCCGTAACCGGACTGTGAAACAGGAACTGAATTAATCGTAACTGCAGAGCGTAATGGCACATTTTCTCGTATTTTACCCTCACCGCCTTTCAGGCCGTGGCTGGAAACCTGCTACGCGTGGCGCGCAGGATGCGGCAGCAGCTTTGGCGGCGGATGGCGAGAGGCGAAGGCCAAAGCAGAGGCTGCGCGGCTCCCGTGCGCTGGGTTTATTGTTTTACTTAGGAGCGTGGCCGTTCGTCTTAAACTGTTTATGGTGTTCTCGCCCAGTGCAGCAGTTTGCAATCAGCTGGTTTAAGGAAAACACGATGTCATCTCTGTCAAAGTTCTACATATTTTGAAAGTGAAATATGAAAATAAGAACTGTAATTCTGGGTTTCCTGGGATTAGCCCTTGGAATTGCTTTAGAATCCCTTATGCGTCAGCTCCACGAAACTTACTGCTCATCTGCCGACTCTGCCCTGTACCATTTCACCTATTAATTTTTTTCCACTTTTCCCTCTCTGCAGCTCCCTCTCCCTGTTTTTTAACGCTTTCCTGTGTTTCTTGTACCCTGCTGCATTTGAATTTCTCACGCTACAGTTCCCTCCCTCCGGCACCCTGTCTCTGTGTTTTATTTCCTCCCTCTGTCCTGCACCCCATCATTTAAAAAATTTTCTTCCTATGTTTCCTTCTATCCATCTCCCCGTCCCTATTTTTTCATTACTTCCTGTGGTTCTTGTACCCTGTTAAGTTTTAACATTTTCTCATTGCGGTTCCTTCTAGCTGTCTCCCTGTTTTTTTAATATTCCCGTGTTTCTTGTACCTGACCGCCACTTAGTTTTTCTTTCTGCCTTGTCCTCTGTCCGTCTCCCCGTCCCTGCATTTTAATTCCTGTCCATGTTTCTCATACTCAGTTGCTTTTTAAAAGTCCTTCCACATCTCCCTCTACCCGGCTCCCTTTCTCCTTTTTTTTTTTAAATTTTCCCTGTATTTCTTGCACCCCACCGCTACCTAATTTCTCCTTCAACGATTCCCTTTATCCAGCTTCCCTTTCCCGTACTTTTAACTCCTCCTTTTTTTCCGTATACCCTGTCACTTTTTAAATTTTGTTTCAGTATTTCCTTCTATCCTCATTCCTGTTCCTATTTTTTAATCCTTTCCTGCGTTTCTCGTAGCCTGCCGCTTCTTAAAACGTCCTTCCGTCCCTCTACCCGATTCCTTGCCCGTTTTTTAATTCCTCCTCCTCTGTCCCATATCCAGTCACATTCATAACTTTCTATGTGTCTATTTATTTAGCTTCCCGTCCGCCTTTTTTTTCCCCTTGTCTATATTATACTCCAGCCACTTTAAATTGTGTTTCAATGGCTACTTTTCTACGGTTCGCTGCCTGCATTTTGTAATTCTCTGCTGTCTGTCCTGTACCCCGTCGCTGCTTCAAGTTCCCATGTCTGCTTTTGTCAAGCTCCCTATCCATGTCTATTAACTCTTTCCCGTGTCATGTACCCCATTGCTTTTTGCATTTTTTTGTGTCTGTTTTTTCCACAATCTTATTTTTAATTTATTCTCGTCTTTCCTAAAAGCCATCTGTTGTGTTAAAGGCTAAAGTAGCCCAAGTTGTCATTATAAGTCCGGTCGCGTTCAGTACACTGAACTACCACAATTACGGATGCACAAATAACGTGATACACCTCCTCGGTCTAGTCGCGTTCCATGAACTACCACGGCCGCACTTAGAGGGTTTGGTCACGTTCAATGAGAACTATCATGGGTAGATTAATGAGTAGTGCAGTTTATTAAAGCGACACACTAGTTCTTTGGATTGCCAGCGATAAATTCACTGCCTACAAAGCACGTGCAAATGCCAAAAGTATGAGTAACACCGCTTGGCTACAAACGCGTTAAAAGATGTACAGTGACTCTATAGGGATTTCTAAGTTTCCCAGGGAGGTACTTGCTCTGACCAAGTGTTCGAATCTTACCCAAAGGCGTCCCGATGGGGGGGAAGAGAGGGTCAGACCATCGGCAGATCCTAGAAGTCAGGAATGATGGCGTCTTGCCTGACATTCAGCTCTTTTCAAACTATTTTATAGTGTTTTACTTTGCAGGTGGAGCTTGAGTGACTCTAGTCATACATACCTTTATCAGGATTGGTGCAGAATTCTCTCGCTTCGCGTTTAAAGGTACAGACTAGGAAAAATTCAGTGCGCAAGCTCATTGAGGGGTGGTCGCACCTTGGGAGGTGGGCAGCTTTGAAAGGGGTGTGCGTTTTAGTATTATAATGATATTATAATAAGCAAAGTTCACTCCAAGTACAGCATCTTGTCAAAAACATGACAGACCGCTGGCTCAGGGTAGTGAATATGCAGCTTATCGGTTCCATTGTACCTTCAAGTTCTCCATATGTCACTCCATATAGTGCAGGGGTATCCTTTCTTCTCCAGGGTGGAGAATAAAGGATGATAAATAATATAATAATAAATTATACTGAAGTAACTATTTTAAATAAAATTAAATAAGTCCCAAAGCGGGGAATTGTTGTCTTCCAACTGCAGTTAAGTGTCAAATGAAGTCCAGTCACGTAGCATTGAGAACCTTGAGAATGTTTTTGTAGACTGTCACGGATGATTACTTGTAAACTACTGTAACCAGTTAGAAACTCAGCGGTAAAGAATTGTATAAAAACTGAACCGTGAGTGAACTATCCCTGTTAACACCTAATCAACATCAATTTGAACCTGCCCCTGGGCAGGAAAGCCCCCTACTCACAAAAGCCCCTTCCTCACTGAGCATGCGCAATAAAAAAGAAGGACGCTGTGACTTTTAAGTGGAGACGAGCCTTGCGAGAACCAGTGGGAACAAGGGTGACCGAGCCAACTTTTTAAGGTACTGGTAACTGTTGTGACGTGCGGAAAACAGACGCCACAATCTGTAAGATTGTGAAGTAGGTATGTTTATTCAGCACTGGGCAGCATGGGGGGTAGTCCCACCAAAAACCGTGCGCACCCCAACGCGGCACTTACTTCGAATATATACAGCAAAGTGTTACATCTACATAAAGTTTCGCAATATGCCTGTACATATGCATGATCTGTCCCCGCTTCGTATTGAAATGAGTTCCAAGACGCTATTTCCATGAACGCCTCCCATCTGCGCTTGTGCATTGTCTCCTAGTGGTGGTCGTCAGGGGTCGTGGGGATGAAGGTTGGTGGTTCCTCTTCGTCACCGCTGGTAACCTTTTGTCCCTGCGCAGACTCGGTTGTTCCTTGGTTCGTACTCAAACCGCAGGGTCAGTTTTAGCTAGTTTCTTGAGGCAAGTTCCTAATTCTTATCAGGGACTGTCCTTGTGAGGAGCCACAAATCTTCTTGCTCCTGTTAGTTGACCAGGAACTGCCTTTGTAAGGAACTACAGAGCTCCTGCATTAGTTACTTTACGCAATAGCTAACAAGATTTCAAACCTTATCTACTAATAAACTGCTAAGATTCCCTTACCCCTTCTCTCAGTCCCCTCTTTTCTAAGAAGTCAGTAAATTCTTTTACTATGCCTGTTTCTAATACAGTGTTCCCTTATCCAGCATCTTTTCAAAATACTTGTTAGGCTCAAGCCTGCGGCGTAACTGGTTCCTCTTCCATCCGCTGTAGGAGTCCCCTGTGTTCCGGAAACACCACAGGGCACATCGAACTATAACACAAAGCGGATAGAACCACAATAATTATTCAAGTAACAAATAATCGTTTTAACCATGATAGGTTTGGTAACCAAGAGGTTAACCTTTCCCACAGCTCAGAAAACCCCCAAAAGGTGTCATCTGGAGTTACTTCACGTAGGATTTTTGCTTGTTCTCTGATCTCCCGTAAGTCAGCAGATATTCACCCACTTTGGTCTACATACATGCAACAGCTGACATTGATTACTGTGCACACCCCTGCCTGTGAGGCTAATATTAAATCTAGAGCCATACGATTTTGTGATACTATTTTCGATAAACTAGTAGTTTCTTCTTGGAGTTTCCTGATGGCATCTATAGTTTTATTCTCGATTATCTCTATTACAGCCGAGATGTTTATTATAGCTTTTTCTAACTCGCTAACCCCCAGAAATGGGATTAGCCACCGCACAAAGCTATGATAGCGTGTCAGCTTTTCTATTAAGGGCTTACTCACCCTTCAGTTTCTTCTCACGGGATTCTGTGTTGTTTTATCAATAATAGTGATGTTGGGAACCAGGGTGTCCAAAGTACATGCTCCCCACCACCTCAGAGGTAAAGTTTTCCGAGCTGCTGTACCACACAACCAGTACCACCCTGTCCCTAGCGGAACCGGGAGGCCAGTATAATTAAGTAACTGAAATGCTGGATCAACAGAGGCAAAATGTGGTCCTCTGTCAGAGGATATAGTTGCTGGAACTCCAAAACGTGGTATTATCTCTTGTATCAATGCTTTAGCTGTCTCCCGAGCTTTAGCTGTTCTGCTTGGGAATGCCTCTGGCCAACCTGAAAAGGTATCAGTTAATACCAATAAATATCGATACCCCCCTTTTCTTGGAAGTTCTATAAAATCAATCTGTCATTGTTGCCCAGGCCCATTGTCTTTCCCAATCTGGCCCATTTCTGCCTTGGCGGTATTCTTGGGATTAGTTTGGAGGCAAAGATCACGTTGTTGAGTTACCTGTCTCACCATAGTATACAAATTTCTGGCCACACTTTCTCTAATTAAATGTTTATATAGAGTCTCCATCTCCCAATGCCTTTTCCTAAGTTCTTCCCTTACCAAATGCCATATTAGGCAGGAGGGAATAACCACTTTTCCTTGTGGGGTATAAGCCCACCCTTCTTTGTTATATGACCCTTCCAGATCTGTGATAAGGTTTTGATCTTCCTCGGTATATTTTGGCTTACCTTCTAGGGAGATTTGCCGTCAGGGACTAAAGCTCCTTCTGGTTTTATCTCTGTTTTAGCTACCTGTTTTGCCTCTGTCCACCAGCTCATTTCCTCTCTCCAATTCCGAGCTCACTTTCCGGTGAGCCTTAACATGCATAATCGCCACCTTCTCAGCAAGTTGGACTGCTTTCAACAGTCTCAAAATCTCTTTTGCATGCTTAATAGTTTTCCCTTGAGAGCTCAGTAACCCTCTTTCCTCCTAGATTGTTCCATGCACGTGCACAACTCCGAAGGCATATCTGGAGTCTGTATAAATATTCACAACTTTGCCTTGAGCCACTTCCAAGGCTCGGGTCAGAGCAATTATTTCTGCGCTCTGTGCAGAGGTATTTATGGGCAAAGGTCTATTATTTCTTGACTAGTGGTAATGGCATATCCCGCGTGTCTTTTACCACTCAGGACATAGCTGCTTCCACCTGTGAACCAGTTTTCTCCGCTTTCCATAGGGTTGTCTTTTAGATCTGGTCGGTTTGCGTACGTTGTTTCAATAGTCTCCAAACAGTCATGATGCGCTGGTTCTCCCGTGTTTCCACTAAGGAAAGAAGCTGGGTTGACAATGTTAGTAACTACGACCTCCACATCATCCTGTTCTATCAGTATAGCCTGATATCTCAGGGATCTTTGTGGAGAAAGCCAGTGCCCACCCTTTGCGTCCAGCACTGCGGACACTGTGTGAGACACTAAAACAGTCATCTTCTGGCCCAGAGTAAATTTTCGGGCTTCTTGTACATTCAATATTACAGCTGTAATTGCTCTCAAGCATCCAGGCCAACCCTTCGCAGTTGCGTCTAACTGTTTGGAAAAGCAGGTAACTGCTCGTCGATAGGGGCCCAGATCTTGTGCTAATATTCCCAGAGCAATTCCCTGTTTCTCGTGGGAAAAGAGAAAGAAACGGTTTACTCACATCGGGGAGCTCTAAGGCCGGAGCCGACACCAAAGCTTTCTTTAGTAGCTCAAAGGCTCGTGTGCTCTCTTTGCCCGTCCAGATCATACAATCGTATCGTAACAGTTTCCTTTCTCCAGATGGTATTTCCCAAGATTCCAAGTCTTTTGCGAGCTGATTGCCAAAGATGGTAGACTGTTCGTAAATCCTTGTGGCAACACCGTCCAAGTGAGCTGAGTCTTGCGACCACTTTTGGGGTTTTCCCATTCAAACGCAAATCATTTTTGGCTGGCTTCATGGAGAGGGAGGCAAAAGAAGGCATCCTTCAGATCTAAAACAGTAAACCAAGTTAGTTCAGGTGTTAATACGGTCAACAGGGTATATGGATTTGCTACTACGGGGTAAAGGTCCTCAGTTATTTTATTTACGGCCTGTAGATCCTGGACCACACTATACAACCCGTCAGGTTTACGAACAGGTAATACAGGGGTGTTGAAATCAGACTCACAGTTTTTCAGTAATCCTATTTATAAAAATCTTCCAATCACTGGCCGAATTCCTTCCTTACCTTCCCTTCTGCGGGCAGACTGGTTAAGAATAGACCCAGTATCTGGATATATTGCTGATCTTTTACTTCCAGAGTAATTTCTCCTTTTTCAAATGTAATTTTTGCACCCAATTGTTCTAACAAATCTCTTCCCAAAAGTGGCTTTGGGGAGTTGGGCCTATGTAGGAATTTGTGGATACCCCATTGTTTTCCCAATTTATACTTCAAAGGTTTACAAAAATATGCCTTTTCACTTTGGCCAGTCGCTCCTTTTACCATGATATAGTCGTTTCCCAGGGGCATCAAGGCTTGATTTAAAACCGAGTATGTTGCCCCTGTGTCAACCAAAAATTCTACTTCTTGTTCTTCCTTCCCCAGCCTCATTATAACCAGTGGATCTGATAGGGTACATTCCCCAGGTCCCTGTCAATCCTTTTTCACATGGGCTACTATTCTTCCTGTCTGGTGGCTTCGCCTCTTTGCCTTGTTTCTTGGACACCCTCCTTTCCAATGACCAAATTTCTTACACAACGCACATTGATCCTTACCTAATCAAGATGGTTCTCGTCTAGGCCTCCCTTCCTCCTCTTCCCTGACAACTGCTATCCTTCTTCTTTGCCCTTGTCTATATTCTTCCTCTCTATTACTAAATACTCTCCACGCTTCACCCAGCAACACTTCCAGATTTCTACCTTCTGTAGGGCGCAGCTTCTGGAGTTTGTGCCTAATGTCCCCCGTAGACTGACCCAAGAACAGGGAGACTATTTGTTGTATTCCTACCTCTGACCCAGGATCCAGCGGTGTGCTACGGCGCATTACATCCCTCGATCGATCCAGGAACTCGGATGGGGACTCAGAAGGACCTTGTTTAACTGCATATAGAGCTGACCAGTTTGTGGTTTTGGGAATAGCCCTTTCCATTCCCTTCAAAATCCATTCTTGATATTCCTGTAGCCTCTCCATATGGGCAGATTTATTAGCGTCCCATTTTGGGTCTCGGAGAGGAAATATTCTTTGACATCCCCCCCGTGATCTTGTAATGGTCTTCAGCTAAATTCTCTGCTGTTTTCAAAATTAATTGCTTTTCTGTTTCTGTCATATACTCTAAGAGCAACTGTATACCTTTCCAGTCTGGATTATGTTGTTTTACGATGAACTGAAAATGCTTAGTAACACTCACCGGGTCGCTTCTATAGTCTCTTGCAACTTTTCTCCATTCTCCTAGATCAGTGGTGGAAAAGGGCACCTTAATCATCATTGTTCCTCCATCAGGTCCCACTGCCTCTCGGAGTGGGGCTTGTAAAGCTGTAGGGACAGTCCTAGAGGCAGTTTTCTTCCTTGTGCGGGAAGATATGGGACCGTCCAGGGGAGCGGAGCTGTGGATCCGTGGTTTGTTTTTTTAATACTAAGGCAAAAGTCTCAAGCTTATGACTAAGTGCCAGTGGTGCTGCAGTCACAAACCACTGGGGGGAAATGGTTATCAAGGGTGTTTCTCACTTAGCTCAGCAGTTGTAGCAATTCCAGTGAATCCTCTGTGTTCCTGGTTTCCTGCCTGTGTTTGGAGAACATCCACTCCTGTCCACAGAAGAGGTGTGTGTGTAGAGCTTATGAATACATGTATCTGAAGTAAAAATCATGCATTCTGTGTGACAGATTTAGAAAGGATGGCTTGCTACAGTAGTAGTTGGTTGGTGATGAGTTAGACTTCTGCTTCTCTTTGAAAGCTTCCCTGAAAGCTATGGAAGACCCATCAGTAGGCAAACTCCAAATGTTTTTATATCCTGAATAGTGCCTACTGTAATCATGAGACTGGCATAAAAATTGAGATTTTTATAATGCAGCTCATATTTGTTCTTTGCTTTCTTTGTGAGCTCAGGGCTTGTAAGGGTACACTGTATTTTTTAGATTTCTTTTATAATCAAGAAGCTTAGGAAAGAATTTTTGTGGTGGTTGGCTTTTTTCTTTTGTCCATCCGTAATCATTTGTTGTAAATTGCTGAGCATTCAAGGAAATACCAAAACTTTCATGACTTGCAATGTAAAAAACTGTAGTGCTTTCTGATATAAAAGTAAAATACTTTTCATAAGTTAAATCTGTTTTTAGTTTAAAGGACCTCATTCACTGTGAACTTGTTTTATAGTCTTCTCCCCAAATGTAGGTGGGGAGAGTCGCAGAAAGGCATAACTAGTGAATTCTCCAGTAACTGCATGTTCCCCGTTTTTCCTCTAAGGAAATGGTTGGAAGCTGTTTTTGAGGAGTTCAAGTTGTGTATGTGTTGGGTGGGTTTGGGTTTTTACCCTGCTGGCTTAGTTCTCATTGATCATAGTCTAACTCTTTTGTGTTTCTTTTTACAAAGAAATCCCAGGAACAGTTACCAATATTAACCAAGAAAATAGAGTTCTTAATGCCATGGATCTTTTCTTGTATGTCTTGCCTTTTTTAATCTGCTTTCCAGTTTCTCAGTGGGCAGGAAACTAGATGGTGTGTGTTTTTTTCCCTTTTGTGTCCTCGCAGAACTCGTGTGTTGAACTTCTGTGTCGCCTGTGAATAATGCGGAGAAGTGGTACGTTGCTTTGCACAGCGATGCGCCTTCATTTTGAATGCATGATGACTACTGTGGAAGGAACCAAACCTGAGGAAAGTTTTACGTGTGTCTGTGTGCATATATTTCTTTTTTTTTTTTCTCCTTAATTTGTAATGAAATTGGGGCGTAAAAAAAATTCAAACCAAACCCAAACTCCTAATCACCCCCTCCCTCCTCAAACACCTAGTGTCTTGTCAGCTGTAGAATGACGTGTCTCTGTCAGTTAACCTTGAGGAGACATTTTTTTTGTTCCTGACTGTGGGCGAAATCCAAGAACTAGCAAAACAAGGTTCTCGTTCTCTAGAGCTCTGTGTGGGGAATTGTTATAGGAGAGAAGGTCTTAACTTCTTAGGGCGTGAGAGGACTTGCATTTGATCTTTTGGCCACACAACATTTTCCCTCTTTCACCCTAAGGAAAACTCTTTTCTTTTTTTTTTATGCCAGTTTCCCATAAAAGCGATGATGAACGATGTGAGCTTCATTTGGTAAACCAATTCCTTTTGACAGAAAGGGAAAATATTGAGTAGGCAGCGAACTGAGTCACAGGTGAATCTACCAAGCAGACCGCGACAGTTACTCTCGCAGGCTTTACTGTATCCGAAGCTAGTGGATTCAAGTAATGGATTGGTAAGCGTGTAAGCATTTGCAAAATGAGGACTTTCCAGTTAGCCTTCTTTTCTGTAACGTTTCTGTCTACACCAGCTTGTACGCCAGGATCCTAGCTCATTTTCTGTGCTTGGGTCTTTGCGTTGTTTCTGCATTCAACTTTGTTTCCAGGAAAACACATCAAATCTGTGATCATTACAGCATGCCACAGTAGTTAATAACCTTTGGTTTCTGTTCCTGGAGCAGACCTGATTGTTTTAAAGGCTATTTATATCTAAAATCAAGGGGTAGCGAGAGCAGGGAAGGCACCTGTTTGGTTGTAACAGATGCATTTGTTGCCAGGACTGACCATCAAGTGGCTGAGATAGTCATCTGCTGAAAATAGTGAGGCTAATCAGTGTCTTTTTTTTATTATTATTACTCCTATAGCTGTCCTTCATGTGGTGGTTGTGAATTAGCTTTGTGCCACTTTCTAAAGTATCGGGCTTTTTTATACATCTGGCATATTGAATGGCAAATACGTGATGTAAAGTCTGCAGCTTTACTCCGTAACCGGACTGTAAACCAGGACCTGAATTAACCGTAACTGCAGAGCGTAATGGCACATTTTCTCGTATTTTACCCTCACCGCCTTTCAGGCCGTGGCTGGAAACCTGCTACGCGTGGCGCGCAGGATGCGGCAGCAGCTTTGGCGGCGGATGGCGAGAGGCGAAGGCCGAAGCAGAGGCTGCGCGGCTCCCGTGCGCTGGGTTTATTGTTTTACTTAGGAGCGTGGCCGTTCGTCTTAAACTGTTTATGGTGTTCTCGCCCAGTGCAGCATTTTGCAATCAGCTGGTTTAAGGAAAACGTGATGTCATATCCATCAAAGTTCTAAATATTCTGAAAATCAAATATGAAAAGAAGAACTTTAATCCTGGGTTTCCTGGGATTAGCTCTTGGAATTGTTGTAGAGTCCCTTATGTGTCGCATCACAGGTGGCACAGTCCTGTGCTCGGAAGGGAATGGAAAGTACTAGATGGAGCTGGTTATGAAATTGTGGAAATAGATGCTGAGGGTTAACGCACTGAAAGACAAAGCTGTTACGATTTGCATGGGAATGGCAGAATTAAGACATAAGCAGAGGTAAAGAACTTCCTTCTTCACAAACCCCCAACAAATATAACCCCCCCCAAATGAATGAATTCATTAAACCTGGAAAGAACAAAATACACTGCGGCTCACATGTTGCGGAGATGTGTCAGCATCTGGGTCTTTGATTATTTACAAGACCTAATGTCCTTCTGTGGACTTTGAAGGCTGAGTGTTTTGTAGTCTAGCAATTTCCTGCTGCTGTTATGTATTCACGTAGATCTGTAAGGCAACTTTAGTTACCGTTTTTGCATCATCTGATAAAATATTTGTATAATCTGAAAATTACATTTTTGTGGTACTCTCCTTGGAAAATAGAAAGTAAGCCTGCCATTAGACGCTGGGCTGCAGCAGTTGACGGCGCAGGGTAGTGTATGTTACATTTTGTGCTACGCTTGGTCAAGTCTCCGCTATGTCGTGTTCCCCATTATTTTATTAAATTTAGTATCTGCACTTTCCATTTCCAGACGGGCCTCTCGTTCAGAGCACGGAGGCACGGTTCTCTCTGCGTCTGGCTCCTCGCCCCTACCTTTTCACTCCTTCCTCTCCTCCCTGTAGCCCGTCGCTATCGTTGTCTTTCACCATCTCTCTCTCTGCCTGGCTCCGGAACCCCATTTTTCCGTTCCTCTCTCTCTGTCCATACTTTTTTTTGCCCTGGCTCTCTTTGTCTGGCTCCCTGTCCCCGTTTCTTCCGTCTTGGCCGTGTAGCACGTTGTGATGCCGTTTCTTTCTCCGCCTCTGCTCTCCCAGCTCCCCGTCCCTCACTTTTCATTCCTCCCTCTCCGCGCTGTCGCCCGTGCGGTCTCTTGCCTTTCTCCGTCGCTGGCTGGCTGGCTGTCCCTGCTCATTCATTCCTCCCTCTCCCCCCTGCAGCGCCTGTCGCTTTTGTCCGTTCTCCCTCTCGCTGTCTCTGGCTCCCTGATGACCCTATTTTGGACTCCCCCCACCCACCCACCCCCTTCTTTCCATGCTCATTGCTCTTCTTCTTGCTCTCCAGCTCTCTTTTTTCCCAGTTCCCTGTGCTATTTTCCTGAGGAAAGTTTTATGTGTGTCTGTGTTCCTATATTTTTTTTTCCTTAATTTGTAACTGAAATTGGGGCATAAAAAAAATTCAAACCAAAACCAAACTCCTAATCACCCCCTACCTCCTCAAACACCTAGTGTCTTGTCAGCTGTAGAATGACGTGTCTGTGGAGGTTAACCTTGAGGAGAGATTTTGCTGTTCCTGACTGTGGCGAAATCAAAGAACTAGTTCTTTACCCAGCAGAGAGTGAACCTGTCGAAGCCACGAGCCACCACTTTCTCCAGGAGAATGCTGTGGGAGAGGGTGCCAAAGGCTTTACTAAAGTCCGGGTGGACAACACCCATAGCCTTTCCCTCATCCACTAGGTCACATTTTACTTAGCGAAGCTTTCTGACTTTTCCTAAACGGTAACCCGGTATAGAGTGACTGTGGCACTCAGATCTGGAAATTAAGAAGTAGGTGTTCATCCTCCCAGTTGTTACCCAACAACAGGTACGGCCTCCTGACAACTGACAGACAGAACAAAAGTATTCCTGGTTTGCTGTTTGGCTAATCGCTGAGAGCTGAAGGGTCTCGCCGTGCCCTTTCCTGGCCCTCTGGTCCCCTCTATTCGTACAAAGAAAGAGGTGACCGTAGTCGCACTCACCGACCTAACTGAAACTTTAGAAACAGAGCGCTGCCTGTACATGGTCCAAAGGAAGCGCATCAGGGAGGTTACTTCACGCGCCAGTTGCCTTTTACAGGAGTTCTTTCGCTTTCCTCAGATAAATGAGGCACCGGATAACGTGCCCGATTCCAGTCCTCCTACAGGCACGGCGAGTCGAATGGCAACGAGAAGTAGCCCAGACCGAACACTCTCCAACAAGAGCAGCACAGACCTCACACGAGCTGGTCAAAACAGGGTCAGCTTCCCGTTACCTGGTGCTGCTGTCAGCTCTTCCCAGGTGCTGCCGGAATCTCTGGCACACAGGGAAGAGCAAAGGAACAGTGAGAGCCGCACAGGACACGGTACGATAGCTGGTAGTGCTACAGCTCCAGCCGTGCCAATTTTCAGCAGGGCTCAGAGCCAAGGTGAATTTTGGTGAGGGCTTAACGCCAGCTGAACGTGACATCAGGCTCCTGGGTATTCCAGCCTGGAGCTGGGAAGTAGCTGCGTTTTATCCTTTTCCCGCACCGCCCACAATACCATAAAAACGGGATTAGGAGGATTCAGAATTTGTAACCGCCTCCAAAGGAAGGATCACCTGCGTCCAGACTGATGGCACCAGATTCCTCTGGCCATTCAGTATTTGGGCCCCACATCTCCCACATGGTCAGGCCCACCGAACAAGCCCTAGACATTCGACTGCCCGTGTACGTCAGGTGCGGCGCACCCGGGAGCGACAGCGTCCATCGCTCACGCGGCCTTGTCCTTTCCTGGGCCTGTCGTTAGAAGCACACCTGGGAAAGAAGATCCTGGCCGGCTGTGACGGATTAGGACCGGAAGGCACGAGGGGAGCCCTCGGCGCACTCGCACGGCGAGCGCGAGGCAGCGGCCCCCCC
Source organism: Phaethon aethereus (assembly GCF_964289735.1). Lineage (NCBI taxonomy): Eukaryota > Metazoa > Chordata > Aves > Phaethontiformes > Phaethontidae > Phaethon > Phaethon aethereus. The sequence goes on along the minus strand of NW_028113962.1, from coordinate 63,966 downwards.
CGGCAGCCAGGCGGTTGCAGGGACTCACCGCGAGGCCGGCCGCTCCTGCACGCGATCCGTTTCGCGAGCCCCGAGGCAGCCACGATTAACGAGCCCGACGACGCCCGCGCTGGGCCGGGGGTGGGCAGAGGCAGAAGTGGAAGCAGGGGACAGGGACACCGGGCGCAGCAGCGCTGGTGTGGGCGGGAGAGCGGGGAACGGTGTGAGGAAGGGTCACTCGGGACGCCTGCTCCGCTAGCCCGGCCTAAGTGACGGCCGAGGACGCCTAAGCACCGCGTACGCCTAAAGAAACCCGCCGGCGTAGGGTGGCAGGAAGAACACCGGTACGCGACAACCGGCTGAAGCCGCCGCGCCCAGGCCCGGCTGACCGCTGCCACGGACTCCCGATCCCTCTGCTGCAGCAGGAGCTTGTTGCACAGGCACGCGTTCGTTTTGCGCGCGCACGTGCAAGCGTGACTCGGAACGCAGGCTGACGTCAGGCTACAAAAGCCGCCCGAACGCCCCGCTTGCGTCGCATCTGCTTCGCTCGCAACAAGCGGGTCGTTTCCAAGGCATTTTCCCGGCTGCTCAGGCAGAGCACGCGCCGTCACGCGCTCGAGGCAGAGCCGGGCAGGCGGAACTCACGCGCCGCCGTTCGAGAGCGCGGCGCTGACCCGACACCGCGGCAGCAACGCTCCCGCCCGCACTGCTCGAGGTGCGCGAGGAACGAAGCTGGGGGCATCGTTTAGTCTCTGTGAGCAGTTCACTGCGAGGTGCAACCTTGAGGGGAGGAACAAGATAATGACAAAAGCAGCACCGCTCCGGAACCTTGAGGGAACTGTCCTAATTAACATCTAATTGACATCTAATTGGCATAATAGCAACCTGCCCCCGGGCGGGGAAAGCCCCCTCCTCGCTCAGCACGCCCGGGAAGAAAGGAGGACGCTGTGACTTTAAGCGGAGACGAGGCTGGCGAGAACCGAGGGGAACGAGGGCGACGGAGCCAACCGCTGAAAACACCGGTAACTGCTGCGCGGAGCGTAGCCACATGGCCCGAGTGTGGCCCGAGGGGTGCGAGCTCTGCGCGCAGCCGGAAGAAAAGCCAACACCCCGGCTCCGCGTGTTCGCCCCCTGCCCGCGCACCGGCGGAAGAACCGTGTGTGGGACACCAGCACCGCCCCGCGGGGGCGGGGCCCGGCCCGGAGGCGGGCAGAGACCCGGCGGAGCGAGGCGCGCGCGTGCGCCGTGAGGCGTCTCTGCCTGCGCGCCGCCCCCCGCCCCCCCCCGCCTCGGTCCTCCGGGAGAGGCGCCGCGAGGCTGTAGGGACGCGCTCCCGGCGCCGCGCTCCCGCGGGGGCGGGAGGACTCCCACCTCGCCGCGGGGGCCCGGCCCTTCCTCGCTGCAGGCGGCTGCCTGCGGAACGGCCTTCGCGCCGCTCCTCAGCCGGCTCCCGCCGGCGGGCGGGCCCGGGCGGCGCCCCCCGGGCACCGCAGGGCCAGCGCCGGCCTCAGCCGCGCCTGCAGCCCGCTTCGAGCATCGGGCCCGCAGCTGCAGCCCCTCGGGAACAAGCGGCCGCCGCCCCCGCCAACGGCACGGGAGCCCCTGCCCTGGGCTTGGGCCCGGCCCCGCGGCGGAGGAACGCACCCGGGCGGGCAAAGCGGGCGGCGCAGGTTTGTTCCCTCGGGCGCACCGGGAGCTGCCGCCCGGGCTCGGTGCCCAACGGCGGCCGGGCGGAGGGGGAGGCGGGGAGAGGGAAGCGGGAGGAGGCGCAGAGGCGGGGAGAGAAGAGGCGAGGGACGGGGAGCCAGGCCCGGGGCGGGGGGGGGCGGGAGCCGGACGTGGGTGTCGAGGCGGAGGAAGAGGGAGAGCTGCAGCGCGGGGAGGGGGGAGAGCCGGGGAGAGAGCTGGGAGGGACGGCGAGAACGAGCGGCGCCGGGCCTGGGAGCGGCGGGTACCGCGACAGGCAGCTGGGTATCGGGAGACAGAGAGAAAACTGCTCGAGGGGACCAGAGCAGAAGGAATTAAGACAAAAAAGGAGGGTGGGTATGGGGGTGTGTGTGTGAAGGGACAGGAAGGCAGATAGAGGCAGTCATGGAAAGTGAAAAGGGACAAACACGGGAAAGAATTAAAAATTAAAAAGACATCAGCTGGACAGAGCCATAAAAATAGAAAGGGGACGGGCCGCAGAGTCAGGGCATTAAAAACCTGTCAAAGGGAGCGATGTGGAGGGGGATGCGGAAGAGAAGAGAAAAAGCGACGGGCAGCAGGAAACACGGGGAACAAAAACAAAAAACCGAAACCACGGGACAGGGAACCGGATAAATGGAGACGTAGAAATAAAATTTTAAAAGCGACGAGGTACGTGACAGGGTTACGTCAAGACATTAAGGCCCCCCTCGCCCCCGCGACCTCCAGCCCCGGTTTGCTGGTCGAGCGCTGCGTCATACGGTCGGGAACATCCCTTTGGGCAGCCGGGGGTCCGCTGTCCCGGCCGCGTCCCCTCCCAACCCCACGCGCACCCCCGCTCTACTCGCCGGCGGGGCCGCGGGAGCAGCAGAACAGCCCTTGAGGCTGTGCAAGCGCCGCTCGGCGAGACCCGGCGCGTGTCCCCGCGTCATCGACGCCGGGTGTTGGCGCAAATCCAACACGTAGCCCCGCGCCAGCTACCGCGAAGAAAACTAACTCTACATCCGAGCCCAAACTAGTGCGCGCGGGAATACAGTTTAAAAAGTTGAGCGCGGTACTAGAAACGCGGGAAAAAATTTAAGACTGGGGACAGGAAACCAGATGAAGAGAGACATAGAAAGAAGATTTAAAAAGCAGCGGGGTACGGGAAAGCAGTAAAAACTAGGCACAGCAAACCTCACAAATGTTGTCAAGAAAGAAAAATGGAATAAGCAATGGCATTAAGAAAAGCCAAGAAACAATTAAAAAACCCCAAGGAGATGGTAAATAACAGAGCCACAAACGAAAATACAGTTCTAAAAGCGACAGGGTACACGACGGACAGGAATAAATTAAAAAATATGGATAGGGAGCTTGATAAAAGTAGACCTAGAACAGAAACTGAAAGAGCGACAGGGCTCGGGACAGACAGGAATAAAAATAAAAATGACAGACAGTGAATTGGTTAAAGCGGACACGGAGAGAGCATGTAAAAAGCAGCCGGGTAAAGGAGAAGCTGGGGAGGGGGGGGAAGGGGACAGAAAACTGGATAAAAGTTGATGTAAAAAGGAAATTTTGAAAGCCAAGGCATTAAGGAAAGGCAAGGAAAAAAAAGTAAAATAAGTGTAGGGTGATGGAGAGTGACATAGGAGGAAAATTATAAAAGCGGAAGCATTGAGGAAAAACAAGAAAAAGTTAAAAATGACAATAGACAGAAAAGTACAGAGAGACATAGGAAGAAAATTTCAAAAGCGACAGGGTACAGCACGGATGAGAAACAAATAAAAAATATAGACAGCGAATTGGTTAAAGTAGACACGGAAAGAAAATTTTAGAAGCGATGGGGTACAGCGTAGATGGGAAAACAAAAAACGGGGACGGGGAGGTGGATAAACTTCGATGTAGAAAGAAAATTAATTTGAAATGCGATGGCTTTTAGCAAAGACGAGAATAAATTGAAAATAAGACTGTGGAAAAACAGACACACAAAAAAATGTAAAAAGCAACGGGGTACACGACACGGGAAAGAGTTAAAAGACACGGATGGGGAGCTCGACAAAAGCAGACATGGGAACTTGAAGCAGCGTCAGGGTACGGGACAGACGAGGGAGAATTACAAAACGCAGGCAGCGAACCGCAGAAAAGTAGCCATCGAAACACAAGTTAAAATGGACAGAGTATGATATAGACAGGAAAAAAAAATAAAAAGGCGGACAGGAAGCTAAATAAATGGAGACATAGAAAGTTATTAATGTGACTGGGTGCGGGACAGAGGAGGAGATAAAAAACAGGGGCAAGGAATCGGGTAGAGGGACGGAAGGACGTTTTAAGAAGCGACAGGCTACGAGAAAAGCAGGAAAGAATTAAAAAATAGGAACAGGAATGAGGATAGAAGGAAATACTGAAACAAAATTTAAAAAGGGACAGAGTATACGGAAAAAAGGGAGGAGTTAAAAGTACGTGAAAGGGAAGCTGGATAAAGGGAATCGTTGAAGGAGAAATTAGGTAGTGGTGGGGTGCAAGAAATACAAGGGGAGGGGTGGGGAACCAAAAAAAAAAACCCCAAACAAAAAAACGGAGAAAGGGAGCCGGGTAGAGGGAGACGTAGAAGAACTTTTAAAAAGCAACCGGGTACGAGAGACACGGACAGGAATTAAAACGCAGGGACGGGGAGACGGACAGAGGACAAGGCAGAAAGGAAAAAGAAGTGGCGGTCAGGTACGAGAAACACGGGAATATTAAACAAACAGGGAGATGGCTAGAAGGAACCGCAATGAGAAAATGTTAAAAGTAACAGGGTACAAGAACCACAGGAAATAATGAAAAAATAGGGATGGGGAGATGCACAGAAGGAAACATAGGAAGAAAGTTTTTTCAGCGACGGGGTGCAGGACAGAGGGAGGAAATAAAACACAGAGACAGGGTGCCGGAGGGAGGGAACTGTAGCGTGAGAAATTAAAATGCAGCAGGGTACAAGAAACACAAGTAAGCATTAAAAAACGGGGAGAGGGAGCCGCAGAGAGGGAAACGTGGAAAAAAATTAATAGGTGAAATGGTACAGGGCAGAGTCGGCAGATGAGCAGTAAGTTTCGGGGAGCCAACAAACAAGGGATTCTAAAGCAGTTCCAAGAGCTAAGCCCAGGAAACCCAGGATTAAAGTTCTCAGTTTCATATTTCACGTCCAAAATATGTAGAACTTTGACAGAGATGACATCGTGTTTTCCTTAAACCAGCTGATTGCAAACTGCTGCACTGGGCGAGAACACCATAAACAGTTTAAGACGAACGGCCACGCTCCTAAGTAAAACAATAAACCCAGCGCACGGGAGCCGCGCAGCCTCTGCTTTGGCCTTCGCCTCTCGCCATCCGCCGCCAAAGCTGCTGCCGCATCCTGCGCGCCACGCGTAGCAGGTTTCCAGCCACGGTCTGAAAGGCGGTAAGGGTAAAATACGAGAAAACGTGCCATTACGCTCTGCAGTTACGGTTAATTCAGGTCCTGTTTCACAGTCCGGTTACGGAACGCGGGGTCGCTCGCAGGAAGCGTCGTGGCGGAAATCAGAGGGGTGCCGAGGCGGCCGGAGAGACGGCAGAAGGCTGGAGGGCACAGAGGTACTCGGGAGGGGATCTGAACGGAGCACAGGCGGCGTCGGGGAGACGCTGGCCGACGGGAGGTGAGCAAGATGGAGGAGAGGACAGAAAGACCGCTCTGAGGAAGAGGGATGGCCCGAGGAGATGTTCTGACAAACCGAGAGGGGTACAAATCACGCTCCAGAGATAACAGCGCGCCAAGGAGACCCCGTAAAACCCCGGAATGGGGGAGGGGGGGGGAGAGGGGAGGGGGTAAGGGAGACGCGCCAGGGAAATCTAAAAAGCGACGGGGTGTGTGACAAACAGAAAGAATTGGAAAAGAATAGACATCTTGATAAAAGCAAATATAGAAAGAGAATTTAAAAAGAAAAAAAGGGTATGAGGCAGGGGAGGAAAAAACTAACAAATAGGGAGAGAAGACCAGATAAAAGTAGACAAAAAATTATCAAAAGCGAAGGTGTTAAAGAAGGAGAAACTTGGCAATGGGGCAGCAGAAGAAATCAACAAAGGCAGAAAGCAAATTTAAATAGTGACAGGGTATAGCAGAGGCGGGAATGAAATAAAGACAGTGAACTGGATGAAAACAGATAGGGAAAAAAAATTCAGAAGTGATTTCACACAGGATAGCCAGGAAGTAATAAAAACGTAGGGTTAGCCGTCTCCATAAAAGCAGACACAGAAAATTTAAAAAACGATGAGGTAGAGGACAGACAGGAAAAGAGTAAATAATCGGGACAGAAAACCAGGTTAAAGTAAGCATAAAAACATAAGTTCCTCACCGTTCCTGGAGGTATTTAAAAGGCGCGTGGATGTGGCACTTAAGGCCACGGTTTAGTGGTGGACTTGGCCGTGTTAGGTTTACGGCTGGGCCCGATGATCTTAAGTGTCTTTTCCATCCTAAATTATTCTGTTATTCGAAAATGAAGACGTTAAGACGGGGAAAAAAAGTTAAAATAGGGAAAAAACCTGAATAGGCAAAGACATAGCAAGAAAATTTCACAAGCAACAAGGTATGGGACACACTAGAATGAGCTAAAAAAATGAAGCTGCTGAAGTGGATAAAAACAGACGAGGAAAGAAAATCTAAACGTGAGGGGGTACAGGAGAGACAGGAACCAACTGAAAAAAAGGGAGCTACATCCTAATAAAAGTAGATTTAGAACGAACATGTTAGAAGCGGCAAGTTACAGGAAACGGGGAAAAAAATGTAGGGATAGAAAATGAGATAAAAGTACACCGAGAAACAAAATTTCAAACCAAAAAGAACGATGACTAAAAAAATTGAAAAATGGGGACAGGGAACCACATAAAAGTAGACGCAGAAAGGAAATACAAAAAGCGGTGCCCTTAGGAAAAAATAAGAGAAAATAACTAATAAGTAATGACAGCGGACGAGATAAAAGTAAGTAGAAAATTTGAAAAGCAATGGGGATTAAGGACTTTAATTAAAGACAGCGATGGTGAACTAAAATGGAGATGTAGAAGGGAAACTGAAGAAGGGGTGGCACTAAGGAAAGACAAGAAATAACTGAAGATACAGACATGGAAGGGCACAGAAAGTACATGTTAGAAGTGATAGGCATTAGGGAAATAAAGGAAAAAACAGAAATAGGGACAGTGGAGTAAAACAGCTATAGAGAGACAATTTTAAATGCGATGACAATAAAGAAAAACCAGAAGAGAGAGACAGAAGATGGGATAAAAATAGAAAATGTTAAAAGCAACAGGGATTAAAGAAATAGGGAAAAATTGTGAAATAGGGACAGTAAACAGAGATGTAGAAAGAAAGTTTTAATAGTGAGGGCGCTAAGGAAAGACAAGAGCTAATTAAAAATACAGACAAAGGGAACAAAAGTAAGCCTGGCAAGAACATTTAAAAAGCGATAGGTGTTAGGGAAAGAAGGGAATAAAACATAAAAGAAACGGCAAACTTTTAAAAGAGTTGGAGAAAGAATAATGAAAAAGCCAGGTGATGCAGAGAAGTGAAAGAAATTTAAACTCAGTAACATCACAGTGTCATTAAGCAGACATCTTCTGTTTCACTTCCCCCCTTTTCTATTACCCTTGCGAATTCTTTCGCAGTCCCTTATAACGTACCACTCTCCTTCGTCCGTCGATTAAAATACCTCCCTGTTGCGACTTCAGGTTTGACCTTACTCTTTTTCCAGGTAACACAGTCATCCCCATTCTTCTGACAACGCCATAGCGAACCTCGAATTATACAACACGTACATAAAACAAATAAGCTATCAACTAATACGAGTACAAGCAGCTCTTTGATCCATTTAAAATTTGGTAACCGAGAGGCTAATTTGCTCCGAACTTCTTCACAACCCCAAGAGGTGATGTAAATCTAAAGTTGTTCTTATCATGACCTACTCCATAGCAGGGATTATTAAATAGAGAGGTGTTAACCGGAACCGGAACTCCTGTTAGAGAGAACGTCTGGCTAGACTCTCCAGGCACTTGCAATCGCTCTCGTTTAGAATTTCCTAATATTATTATGTATTTCTATAGATTATTTTCGCCTAACTGGGTGAGATCTTCCCCTCGGTATTGGGATCGGTTACGGCCGCCCCAACAAAATTCCAAACGGACTTAAATTCTCTTTAGTTCCCGGTTTTACCCTGATTCATAGTAGGGCTACAGTGGGAGCGCTTGGTACCAATGTAGATTTGCTTCTTGACTAAGTTTAGCTAGCTGTTGTTTAATTAAGTGATTCATTTGCTCCACTGGCCCACTTGCCTGAGGTCGGTTGCCGGTTGGTTCCTAAAATTTTACTAACTCGTTGCACTATTTGCGCACAAAAATGAGCACCCCTATCAGAAGATATTACTGCTGGTACTCCAAATCTGGGAATAATTTTCGTTTAAGAGTACTCCTGTCACTTCCCTAGCCTTATTAGCCCTACAAGGGAAAGCTGCTGGCCAGCCCGAAAAGGTATCTGTTAATACGAACAAATCCCAAACCCTCCCCTTTCCGTGGGAGTTCGGAAAAGTCTGTTTGTCAATTTTGACCTGGAACTTTCCCTTTACCGAGACTTCCAAATTTTACACGATTTCCCACCTTTGCATACTTCACAGTTATTAACCATGGCTTTTACAGTTTGAAACAAATTCCTGGCTACTATTTGCTTCATAAGGGAATCATACGAGGCTTCAGTTGCCCAATGAGTCTGGTCGTGTTCTGCTTTTACCGGTTTCCGTACTATTCTAAAGGGAACTATTACTCTGTTACCTTTTAATTTTGCCCAACCTGATGATTCAACTTCTGCTTCCAAATCTTTAATTAATCTAAGATCCTTCTCATCACAGTCAACCGAGTCCGGTAGCGGCAAAGCTTTTTCAGGAATCAAACTTAACACCTCACCTTGTTCCGCAGCTCTTTTTGCCTCATAATCTGCCGATTTATTCCCCACTTCCTGAGCAGCGTCACCCTCTTGGTGCCCCTTGCGGTGCATAAGCGCAACCGCCGAAGGCGACTGTACCGCATCCAAAAGTCTTAGGATCACGTCAGCAAGCTTCATGTTTTCCCTGGGCAGTCAGAAGTCCCCGTTCCTTCCGGATAGCCCCACGGGCATGAACTACACCCAAGGCGTATTTTGAATTTGTCCGGGTGTTCGCTCGCAGTCCTTCAACAAGCTCTCACTAAAGCAATTCATTCGGCTCGTTGTGCGGATGTACCCTCAGGGAGTGACTTTGCTTCCAGCACTCGCTCTGCGGTGGTCACGGCATACCCTGCCATTCGAGCTCCGTCCTTGGCTGACAGTAGGCACACTGATCTTTCGGGAGGGGTTGACTTCCCCGAGACGGGGCACTTGGGCTACTTCTCATGGCTCCTCGCCTCCCATTAGTGGTGTTTCCCGGTGGGTTCCCAGAGGTTACCTGGCCCCTGCAGTGCGCAAAGCAGCCGCTGTAGCGCTGGCAATTGTTTTGCCCATTCCCCCCCGCCGCCTGTCCCTATTCCGACACACTTGCCAAGCAGTCTCCAGCAATTTCTCTAAATCTCTCACATCTGTTCCTTGCACTTGCTGTAACTTTTTCTTGACATCATCCGTCAGCTGTCCCAGAACCAGGAATAACAACTGACCCTTTCCCTCCCGAGAGGTACGGTTTAAAGGAGTATATTTCTGCATCCCTTCTTTTAATCGGTTCAAAAAATCAGTAGGGGATTCTTTTCTATCTTGTTTAATTTCATGCAATTTAGACCAATTTACTGATTTTGGGACAGCACTTCTTATTCCAGAAGCCATTCGTTCCCTGTACCGCGGTACTAAGTCCCGGGCTCCTGGCTGGTTAGGGCCCCGACCAGGACTGGTAATGGGAACATGGTTATCCACTGTTCCCAGCAGAGTTCCAGCCAAAACCAGAGCCTGGACTTGGGGGTCTGGCCACCCTCACAACACTCTGCTTTTCTGCCTCGCTGAACACCGCATCCGACATTGCACGCACATCCTCGCAATCGGGGTCAAACAATCCTTTAATCTCCCATTCTGTCAACCTTTAAACATCTTTGTCCAATGCCACAAGGCGAGCAACATCTTTTTTGCTTCCTATCTTGCTTATTGTTTGTCTTTTTCTATCGCCAGGACCATAGGGTCCTGGGGTGCTGAATTGATTCCACGTTCTTTCTGCCATTCAGGGTGGTTTCGTAGAGTGAAAAACATATGTATCTGCATAAAGCACTTCATCCCATTTTCCTTCTCCCTGAAGGAAGAGCATTAAATTGTATTATTACACTAAATGTATAATACCTATTATAACGTGTGTAGTATTATATTACAATTATATGTACCTTAATGTAATAATATATTCTATTTTAATGTCCTGTTAAAGGGCCGTTTTTCTCCACCGTCTAACTTCTAGAGAGGCCACCACTGATTACAATGCTTAATTAAAGTTTTCCTCCCGGCACTCCCCCCGGATCTCTCCAGTGCTGCAAAACACATCCCAGTGGGCTTTTCTTTAGAATTCCGCCACTCTGTGACTCTCCCATATCTGATGCAAATTTTACCGTTAATAACCAAAATCCAATAAATGACAAACCAATAACCAATACCCGAAATGCATTAGCCAAAAGTCAGGTAACAGTTAACCGGACCTCCAAATGGGGACGCAGCCCCTCCAAACGGGGAAGTTAAATCCCCTACCATATGGGACACAAGTCCCCCAGAGGTACACCCGTAAGGTGCTAGCGAGCCGGTATACGCCGACCCGTGTGCACGTCTGCACGTCTTAAAGACGGTCCCAAATTGATCGATCGTTACCAGTTCAGGATTTAAGGATGTCTTCTTGCCAGAGGGTCTTTGTCTGTCCCCGCGGTGATCCGACTGAGAACAGGGGTCTCTCCGGAAAAGATCTCCGGGGGCAAACCCAAGAGAGTCCCAGACTCATCGGGTCCCGCAGCCGAACAGAGGATGTCCCTCCCACCTGGGTCACCAAATGATTCACAAAAGTTACAGAAATTTAAACTCAGTAACACCAAAGTGTCATTAAGCAGACGCCTTTATTGCCACGCCGGACGCCTGGGGGATATCTCCTCCCAACGCACGCGCGCTGAAGCAAAACTTCATCCTTTATATACCTGAAAGACGTGAATATTCGCACGTGTCCTGAGAAATCTCCGCCTCCTCGCTTATCTGCCACGTTTACATAACGCTGGTGTTGCAAAACTACACTACGCATGTGCGGGCGTCTTGGGCGGTCGTCGGTGGTCGTTTGGGGAGTTAGCCCCCTCCTTCTTTTTCCCTTTTATGGTCACAGGTCTCCTGAGGATAGTTCCTTCTCCTTGGATGTTTTCCCCTTCTGTTCTTCAGCCAAGCGGTTCCTTCTTATCATCCGTGTTTGAGCACTCCTGCTAGGACGTTTCTGTGCTCAAGGTGAAGGTATCTCCTCTGCACTCATCAATTTCTCAGTCCTTGCTCTTAACTCTTCTCCTCTTGGTTCTCTCCACCTGTCTTATCCGTTTCTACTTGTGTTTTAATTTTCATCAGGGCTGCTTTCCTCCTGATGAACTGTTTACATATAGGTACAGTGTTGGCACTGAGGCAAATACAGCCTAAGGACTATGAGAATAGGCCGTTAAACATAATGCCACAGTTGCTAGGCTAAAGAACTCTATACTAAAGTTAAACTAATCACGAAATCAATAACCTTCCAGAAAGTACATCTCTTCAGAAATTTGTAAAACTGACAGTTGATTAGTTACACATGCTAAAACCTTCTAATTGTTTTAGATCCTTGTTTCAGAGGGCACTAAGGGAAGGGAAGAAGTCAGTTAAAAAATAAGGGTAGGCAAATAAGGACCGCGAATGAGAGAAAAGGCGGCAGAAAATTTTAAAAGCAATGGTGATTACGGCAAAAGGAAAAATATTAAGAGGCAGGGATGGCGAACTAAAACGGAGACGTAGATAGAAAATCTAACAAGTGAAGCCACTAAGGGAATACCAGAAACAATCAAATACAAAGGGATACTGAAAAGTCGGCCAGAAAACCCTCTAACACTTAGTTTGAAGCTTTAGAAGGCGGGCATTCCTTACGGCAGCGCTGGGGATCGCTCCACCACGAGTGCTCCGACGGGTTAGTAAAGCACATCAGTTCATATGCAGAAAAGTCATACGTGTCATCAGATCCCCCAAGAAGGGCAGTCTTATGGTGAGGAGTCCCCGGAATTCGTTGACATAGTCCAAGCATGCGCAGTAAAATTAGGGTTAGGGTCTTTTCACCCTCAGGTGGTCGTCCACAGTCTTCCTCACGCAGTCTGCCAGTTGAACCTGGGGCTTCCTTTGTCCATATCTCGTCATCGAATTAGCTCCTCGGTCTTTCGGCCTCAGGACGGCACAAGGAGGTCAATTTAACCTGGTAGCAGTGATTTCCACGGGAAGCCTAAGGAGCTTGCTTTGTGTTATCCGTGAGTTTACAGGGGAAGCCTAACAAGCTTGCTCACGGTCTGTTTGATCTTGTCGGGCAAGAAGTGACATGTTTAAGGTCTCAGCCAGTGATTTTACTTAAAAGAGTAAGTAAAGACGGAGAGGGGGAGACGGACAGGGAGACAGGGAGAAAGAGTAAAACAGCGATGGGCTTCAAGAGGGAGAGAGAGAAGAATTAAAAGATCCTGGCAGGGAGCCGGACAGGGCAAGACAGCAAAAGAAATGAAACTGCAGCGTGGCTCAGGGCTGACAAGGACAAAATTGCAAAACAGGGACAGGGAGCAGGATAGCGGGAGACAGAGGAAGAAAGAGACTTGTGCTGTGCTACAGGGCCGAGAAGGAAGACCTTGAACATCAGCAGATGTTCAGCCAGGCAGAGAGAGCCAGAGACTAGAGAACAGAGTGGAAGGAAGGCAAAAACGGTGGCTGGGAGCCGGACAGAGAGAGATTGTGAAAGAAAAGAGTAGCAACATGCTACATTGCAGAGGGAGGAATGGAAAAGCAGGGACAGGGAGCCAGACTGAGAGAGGCAGAGGAAGGAAAAATAGCCACAATCTTCAGAGCAGGGAGAGAGAGGACCTAAAAGATGAGGACGGGGAGCTGGTCAGAGTGAGATGGAGAAAGGAGGTATGGGCGGGGGGTGGAGGGGGGGAACCACATCAGCGTGGGAAAGAGGGGGGGGCCAGGGGAGAGGCAGTGAGGGCCCGGGATGCAGAATAGGGGCAACAGGGCCCCGAGGGCCTGGGACTCACTACAGCTTTCACTCCCTGCACTGCTGGGAGAGTTCGCCAGTTCAGACGCTTCTTCCTCCTCCTCCTCCTCCTCTCCTCCCTTTGCCTTCTGTAACTCCTGTCGCTTGGCTGTCCTCCACCTAAGAGAATACCGGGGTGTCTTACAGCTCGTACAAGACGGGGCTCCCTACACACGTAGCCTCGCTCGTGCGCTACGCGGCCGCCTTTGGTGACACGTACAGACCCTGCATGTCGATGGTGTGGCCTGCTGCGGACTACGAAGAGGGATCCTACCTCACCTGGAGGGGCTGGCTCGCTCTTCCCTGCAGCAGGAGGCAGCTGCCGGCCGGCCGGCCTTCGGTTTCTTCTTCCTCTTTACCGTTCTCTGGCCTCTCCAGCTCTGGCCGTGGCAGCTCCCGCCCAGGGCCAGCAAGCGCTCCGCCTGTCCCTTCCTGCAGCCGTGCCACAAGGAGAGCGAGGCTGGGCAGAGACAACCCACGCGAGCCCGAGGCGGGTGCGGTCAGCGGCATCCCCCCCCAGCGCGGCTCCTGGCAGAGGGAAAGAAGCAGCAGCGACCCTTATTACCGTAGTTCCCCCTTGGCCGAAGCCTCTCCTTCTGCGGGGGCCGCCGGAGACGCCGCTCTGCCCCTGCACCGCTGCCAACGGCCTCCGCTTTCACGGAGAACCCAGCGCACGCGAGGCCCGGCTTGCCGCCTCTGCGACAGGGCCCGGGGCCGGCCCGGGGCTACGGGACGGGCTTCAGGGGAGGGGCTGGAGCTGGGGGCAGCTGCGCGGGGCCAGGAGAAGCGAGCGGGGGGGCTCTGACGAGTTGGGAGGCGCCCGGCGTCCGCGCCTGGGGGGTGTCCGCCTCCCTCCCTCCTCCCAGAGCCCCGGTAACTCCCCGGGGCTGCCCCGATCTGACTCGCCTCCAGCGGGCCAGCAGCCGGTCGCAGCGGGCGGCTCGAAGTTCCTCGCCCCGCCACCCGCGGGCGGCCGGTGCGCAGGAGACGCCCCGCACCCGCCCCAGGGGCTCGCTCGCCTCACCGGTGGTCCCGGCCCTTCACGCCCCGCCGGGAACGGGACCCCGCTGCACCGCCATGCTGCTCCCGCGCGCCGCGCATGCGCCGGACGCCGGCGGCGCGCCGCAGGGGCGAGGGGCGGTGCGCGAACGCCGGGCTGCAGTAGCAGCGAGCACCCAGCGGCCGTGCCTCATTTTGCAGGGCGAGCACCCGCCCACGTTGCGCACATGGGGCGGCAACGGCGCGACCTTACCGGGAAGTAGCAAAGAGCGTGCAGGGACCGCAGAACGGCATCGCGGCTACCGGCGGCCGGCAGCGTGGGTCACTTAGGCGCCGCCGCGCATGCGCGGCTTCCGAGCTGCGGCGAGGTTCCCCATCGCGCATGCGCAGCTTCTGAGCGACGAGGTGCTGTACCGCGCATGCGCGGCTGCCGAGCTGCAGTACCTAATTTTGGTCAAAGGGCGGCAGCACAGAGAGCGGCGAGGAGGCACGCCACCACGCATGCCCGGGAACCCGCGTCGCAAAAACTACATCTCCCGGCATGCACTAGCAAGCACAGCATGACCGCCCGGAAGACCACGCTTCCCGGCATGGCGGGGAACGAACATGGCCGAGAGCAAACCCCGTGCCTCAGGACTACGGCTCCCGCCATGCCGTGCGACGCAGCCTGTCCTGCTGGCTCACCCTGCGCGGACACCGTCTTCCACCCCCCCCATCCCCGCCGAGACGCGAGCGCTCACCCGCCCTCTGCAGCGTAGTTCCGGGTGGACCCCTCCGCCGGCTCGCACACCCCTCTGCTCCGTGCCTCCGACGCGGACCCCGCCGCCCTGCCTCAGGTCGATCGGGCGGCCCCGCTCACCTTCTTTCTCGCTGCAGCCGCAGCCCGGTCAGGCCGGGCGACCGCTCCACCCTTGGCTCCCTCCGGCCCGTCCACGGCCACCGGGAGTAGGGCAGCAGCAGCCGAAAGGAGGAATGAAACAACGGGGAGCCAGGACAGTGAAACACAGAGGTAAGGGGCGGGGAACACCACCAAAATAACCCCCATATCTGCACCGTACAGGGAGCTGGGGAAAAAAGAGAGCTGGAGAGCAACAAGAAGAGCAATGAGCATGGAAAGAAGGGGGTGCATGGGTGGTGGGAGTCCAAAATAGGGTCATCAGGGAGCCAGAGACAGTGAGATGGAGAACGGACAAAAGCGACAGGCACTGCAGGGGGGAGAGGGAGGAATGAATGAGCAGGGACAGCCAGCCAGCCAGCGACGGAGAAAGGCAAGAGACCGCACGGGCGACAGCGCGGAGAGGGAGGAATTAAAAGCGAGGGACAGATTGCTGGGAAAGCAGAGGCAGAGAATGGAACAGAATCAGAGCGTGCTACAGGGCCAAGAAGGAAGAAACAGGGACAGGGAGCCAGGGAAAGAAAAAGTACTGAGGAGCTACAAGACAGACAGGGAGAAATGAAAAAACAGGGTTCCGGAGCCCGGCAGAGAGAGAGCTGGTGAAAGAAAACGATAGCAGTAGGCTACAGGGAGGAGAGGAAGGAATGAAAAGATAGGGACGGGAAGCCAGACGCAGAGAGAACCATGCCTCTGTGCTCTGAATGAGGAAATAGAAAGTGCAGATACTAAATTTAATAAAGTAACAGCGAATACGATAGAGATGAGACTTGACCAAGTGTAGCACAAAATGTAAGATACACTACCCTGCTCCGTCAACGACTGTGGCCTAGCATCTAATGGCAGGCTTAGTTTCTGTTTCCCAAGGAGAGTAGCACAAAAACATAATTTTCCTATTATACAAATATTTTACCAGACTATGCAAAGAAAGTAACAACAATTGCCTTACAGATCTACGTGAATACATAACAGTAGCAGGAAATTGCTAGAGTACAAAACACTCAGCCTTCAAAGTCCACAGAAAGACATTAGGTCTTGTAAATCATCGGTTCTAAGGACCCTGCTGCTACCACATCACCGCAACATGTGACTCACAGCATATTTCTTTCTTTCTAGGTTTAAGGAATTCCTTCATTTTGGGGGTTTATTTGTTGGGGGGTTGTGAAGAAGGAAGCTCCTTAGCTGTGTTTTTCTTAAATCTGGCATATTAACTATTATGGCATGCTGTAATGATCACAGATTTGATATGTTTTCCTGGAAACAAAGTTGAATGCAGAAACAAACTCAAAGACCCAAGCACAGAAAGTGAGCTAGGATCCTGGCGTACAAGCTGGTGTAGACAAAAATCTTACAGAAGATTAACTGAAAAGTCCTCATTCTGCAAATGCTTATACACTTATCAATCCATTACTTGAGTCCACTAGCTTCGTATACAGTAAAGCCTGTGAGAGTAAACATTGTGGTCTGCTTGGTAGATTCATCTGTGACTCCACTCATTGCATACTTAATATTTTCCCCTCTGTCAAAAGGAGTCGTTTTACCAAATGAAGTTAACGTTGTTCATGATCGCTTTTATGGGAAACTGGCAAAAAAAGAGTTTTCCGTGGGGTGAAAGAGCGAAAATGTTGTGTTGCCAAAAGAACAAATTCAGGATTCAAATGCAAGTCCGCTCTCCCTAAGAAGTTAACACTTCTTCTCCTGTAACAATTCCCCACACAGAGCTCTAGCGACTGAGGACCTTATTTTGCTAGTTCTTGGATTTTGCCCACAGTCTGGACCAAACAAAATCTCTCCTCAAGGTTAACTCACTGAGCGACGTCATTCCACAGCTGACAAGACACTAGGTGTTTGAGGAGGTAGGAGGTGATTAGGAGTTTGGTTTTGGTTTGAAATTTTTTTACTCCCCAATTGCAGTTACAAATTCAGAAAAAAAAAAGAAATAGAGGAACACACTCACATAAAACTTTCCTCGCGTTTGGTTCCTTCCACGGTATTCGTCATGCATTCAAAATCAAGGTGCATTGCTGTACAAAGCAATGTATCACTTCTCTACGTCATTCACAGGCAACACAGAAGTTAAAATTCAACGCAAGAGTTCTGCAAGGACACAAGAGGGAAAAAACACATGCAATCTAGTTTCCTGCCCACTGAGAAATTGGAAAGCAGCTTAAAAAAGGCAAGACGTACAAAAAAAGATCCCCGGCATTAAGGACTCTATTGTCTTGGTTAATATTGGTAACTATTGCTTGGATTTCTTTGTAAAAAGAAACACAAAGGAATTAGACTATAATCAATGAGAATTAAGCCAGCACAGCAAAAACCCAAACAAACCCAACACATAAACAACATTAACTCCTCAGAAATACCTTCCAAACATTTCTTTAGAATAAAAACGGGGAACATGCAGCTACTGGAGACTTCAATATTTATGTCTTTCTGTGACTCTCCACACCTACATTTGGGGAGAAGATTATAAAACAAGTTCACAGTGCATGAGGTCTTTTAAACTAAAAAAGGGATTAAACTTATGAGAAGTATTTTACTTCTAGAGCTTCACTTGTTCTCTTTGCATTATCATAGGACCCACAGAAGCAAGCCTAGAAAACTTGTGGAAAATTAGTTACATGAATTATGAAGAGGGCCAAGAATCTCTCAATTTTAAACCTACCTCGGGCAAACGATTCTGCCAGCAACTTTTCCAGACTCTGGGATTTTCCTGCTTTCCGTATTTCTGAAAAGACGGTGGGGGAAGCTACCATGCTTGTATAACCTTTGAAGCTGTTAGCATTTCTGCAAAACATGAAACGTTCTTACAGACTGAGCATGCAACAGGGAAAGTTTTACAGACATCCCTTTGTTCTACGCACAACGCCATACTTCTCTCAAAACTGGTAGCCAAGGAGGGAAGGTTTTGAACTCTTTTACGTTTACCTGAATTGTACTGCATAAATATGATGTCTTTTTTTAAGTGCTGCAAATTCCTCTTCATTTTCTGGGATTGCTTCATATGAATATAGACCATGTTTTAATCAGGCATTGCTACCTAACAATTCCAGACACTTGCTAGCTCATTGCTTGACAAATGCACATACTCTGAATACTGCAGATGTCAAGTTTGGCCTGAAGTTTGGTGTCCATCATGACAGGCCACAATTTAAGCATAATAGAAGGCGACCAAATCTGTTCAGAACGTACTACAGGTTTTCACTTTGCAAATCATAATAGTTTTGGTATTTCCTTGAATGCTCAGCTCTTTATGACAAATGACTATGGATGGACAAAAAAAAACAAACCAAAAAACCCAATCACAAAAATTTTCTCCCAAGCTTCTTGATTCTAAAACAAATCTAAAAATTACAATGTGCCCTAAACCAAACCCTGAACTCACAAAGAAAGCAAAGAACAAATATGAGCTGCATTATAAAAATCTCAATTTTTATGCCAGTCTCATGATTACAGTAGGCACTGTATGGACGGTCCCATATCTTCCCGCACAAGGAAGAAAACTGCCTCTAGGACTGTCCCTACAGCTTTACAAGCCCCACTCCAAGATGCAGTGGGACCTGATGGAGGAACAATGATGATTAAGGTGCCCTTTTCCACCACTGATCTAGGAGAATGGAGAAAAGTTGCAAGAGACTAGAGAAGCGACCCGGTGAGTGTTACTAAGCATTTTCAGTTCATCGTAAAACAACATAATCCGGACTGGAAAGGTATACAGTTGCTCTTAGAGTATATGACAGAAACAGAAAAGCAATTAATTTTGAAAACAGCAGAGAATTTAGCTGAAGACCATTACAAGATCACGGGGGGGGGGGTGTGTCACAGAATATTTCCCCTCCGAGACCCAAAATGGGACGCTAATAAATCTGCCCATATGGAGAGGCTACAGGAATATCAAGAATGGATTTTGAAGGGAATGGAAAGGGCTATTCCCAAAACCACAAACTGGTCAGCTCTATATGCAGTTAAACAAGGTCCTTCTGAGTCCCCATCCGAGTTCCTGGATCGATTGAGGGATGTAATGCGCCGTAGCACACCGCTGGATCCTGGGTCAAAGGTAGGAATACAACAAATAGTCTCCCTGTTCTTGGGTCAGTCTACGGGGGACATTAGGCACAAACTCCAGAAGCTGCGCCCTACAGAAGGTAGAAATCTGGAAGTGTTGCTGGGTGAAGCGTGGAGAGTATTTAGTAATAGAGAGGAAGAATATAGACAAGGGCAAAGAGGAAGGATAGCAGTTGTCAGGGAAGAGGAGGAAGGGAGGCCTAGACGAGAACCATCTTGATTAGGTAAGGATCAATGTGCGTTGTGTAAGAAATTTGGTCATTGGAAAGGAGGGTGTCCAAGAAACAAGGCAAAGAGGCGAAGCCACCAGACAGGAAGAATAGTAGCCCATGTGAAAAAGGATTGACAGGGACCTGGGGAATCTACCCTAGCAGATCCACTGGTTATAATGAGGCTGGGGAAGGAAGAACAAGAAGTAGAATTTTTGGTTGACACAGGGGCAACATACTCGGTTTTAAATCAAGCCTTGATGCCCCTGGGAAACGACTATATCATGGTAAAAGGAGCGACTGGCCAAAGTGAAAAGGCATATTTTTGTAAACCTTTGAAGTATAAATTGGGAAAACAATGGGGTATCCACAAATTCCTACATAGGCCCAACTCCCCAAAGCCACTTTTGGGAAGAGATTTGTTAGAACAATTGGGTGCAAAAATTACATTTGAAAAAGGAGAAATTACTCTGGAAGTAAAAGATCAGCAATATATCCAGATACTGAGTCTATTCTTAACCAGTCTGCCCGCAGAAGGGAAGGTAAGGAAGGAATTCGGCCAGTGATTGGAAGATTTTTATAAATAGGATTACTGAAAAACTGTGAGTCTGATTTCAACACCCCTGTATTACCTGTTCGTAAACCTGACGGGTTGCATAGTGTGGTCCAGGATCTACGGGCCGTAAATAAAATAACTGAGGACCTTTACCCCGTAGTAGCAAATCCATATACCCTGTTGACCGTATTAACACCTGAACTAACTTGGTTTACTGTTTTAGATCTGAAGGATGCCTTCTTTTGCCTCCCTCTCCATGAAGCCAGCCAAAAATTATTTGCATTTGAATGGGAAAACCCCAAAAATGGTCGCAAGACTCAGCTCACTTGGACGGTGTTGCCACAAGGATTTACGAACAGTCTACCATCTTTGGCAATGAGCTCGCAAAAGACTTGGAATCTTGGGAAATACCGTCTGGAGAAAGGAAACTGTTACGATACGATTGTATGATCTGGACGGGCAAAGAGAGCACACGAGCCTTTGAGCTACTAAAGAAAGCTTTGGTGTCGGCTCCGGCCTTAGAGCTCCCCGATGTGAGTAAACCGTTTTTTTCTCTTTTCCCACGAGAAACAGGGAATTGCTCTGGGAATATTAGCACAAGATCTGGGCCCCTATCGACGAGCAGTTACCTACTTTTCCAAACAGTTAGACGCAACTGCGAAGGGTTGGCCTGGATGCTTGAGAGCAATTACAGCTGTAATATTGAATGTACAGGAAGCCCGAAAATTTACTCTGGGCCAGAAGATGACTGTTTTAGTGTCTCACACAGTGTCCGCAGTGCTGGACGCAAAGGGTGGGCACTGGCTTTCTCCACAAAGATCCCTGAGATATCAGGCTATACTGATAGAACAGGATGATGTGGAGGTCGTAGTTACTAACATTGTCAACCCAGCTTCTTTCCTTAGTGGAAACACGGGAGAACCAGCGCATCATGACTGTTTGGAGACTATTGAAACAACGTACGCAAACCGACCAGATCTAAAAGACAACCCTATGGAAAGCGGAGAAAACTGGTTCACAGGTGGAAGCAGCTATGTCCTGAGTGGTAAAAGACACGTGGGATATGCCATTACCACTAGTCAAGAAATAATAGACCTTTGCCCATAAATACCTCTGCACAGAGCGCAGAAATAATTGCTCTGACCCGAGCCTTGGAAGTGGCTCAAGGCAAAGTTGTGAATATTTATACAGACTCGAGATATGCCTTCGGAGTTGTGCACGCGCATGGAACAATCTAGGAGGAAAGAGGGTTACTGAGCTCTCAAGGGAAAACTATTAAGCATGCAAAAGAGATTTTGAGACTGTTGAAAGCAGTCCAACTTGCTGAGAAGGTGGCGATTATGCATATTAAGGCTCACCGGAAAGTGAGCTTGGAATTGGAGAGAGGAAATGAGCTGGTGGACAGAGAGGCAAAACAGGTAGCTAAAACAGAGATAAAAACAGAAGGAGCTTTAGTCCCTGACGGCGAATCTCCCTAGAAGGTAAGCCAAAATATACCGAGGAAGATCAAAACCTTATCACAGATCTGGAAGGGTCATATAACAAAGAAGGGTGGGCTTATACCCCACAAGGAAAAGTGGTTATTCCCTCCTGCCTAATATGGCATTTGGTAAGGGAAGAACATAGGAAAAGGCATTGGGAGATGGAGACTCTGTAAACATTTAATTAGAGAAAGTGTGGCCAGAAATTTGTATACTATGGTGAGGCAGGTAACTCAACAACGTGATTTTTCCCTCCAAACTAATCCCAAGAATACCGCCAAGCCAGAAATGGGCCAGATTGGGAGAGACAATGGGCCTGGGCAACACTGACAGATTGATTTTATAGAACTTCCAAGAAAAGGGGGGTATCGATATTTATTGGTATTAACTGATACCTTTTCAGGTTAGCCAGAGGCATTCCCAACCAGAACAGCTAAAGCTCGGGAGACAGCTAAAGCATTGGTACAAGAGATAATACCACGTTTTGGAGTTCCAGCAACTATATCCTCTGACAGAGGACCACATTTTGCCTCTGTTGATCCAGCATTTCAGTTACTTAATTATACTGGCCTCCCGGTTCCGCTAGGGACAGGGTGGTACTGGTTGTGTGGTACAGCAGCTCGGAAAACTTTACCTCTGGGGTGGTGGGGAGCATGTACTTTGGACACCCTGGTTCCCAACATCACTATTATTGATAAAACAACACAGAATCCCGTGAGAAGAAAATGGAGGGCCACTTTAATCAGAAACTGAAGGATGAGTAAGCCCTTAATAGAAAAGCCGACAAGCTCTCATAGCTTTGTGCGGTGGCTAATCCCATTTCTGGGGGTTAGCGAGTTAGAAAAAGCTATAATAAACATCTCGGCTGTAATAGAGATAATCGAGAATAAAACTATAGACTCCTGCCATCAGGAAACTCCAAGAAGAAACTACTAGTTTATCGAAAATAGTATCACAAAATCGTATGGCTCTAGATTTAATATTAGCCTCACAGGCAGGGGTGTGCACAGTAATCAATGTCAGCTGTTGCATGTATGTAGACCAAAGTGGGTGAATATCTGCTGACTTACGGGAGATCAGAGAACAAGCAAAAATCCTACGTGAAGTAACTCCAGATGACACCTTTTGGGGGTTTTCTGAGCTGTGGGAAAGGTTAACCTCTTGGTTACCAAACCTATCATGGTTAAAACGATTATTTGTTACTTGAATAATTATTGTGGTTCTATCCGCTTTGTGTTATAGTTCGATGTGCCCTGTGGTGTTTCCGGAACACAGGGGATTCCTACAGCGGATGGAAGAGGAACCAGTTACGCCGCAGGCTTGAGCCTAACAAGTATTTTGAAAAGATGCTGGATAAGGGAACACTGTATTAGAAACAGGCATAGTAAAAGAATTTACTGACTTCTTAGAAAAGAGGGGACTGAGAGAAGGGGTAAGGGAATCTTAGCAGTTTATTAGTAGATAAGGTTTGAAATCTTGTTAGCTATTGCGTAAAGTAACTAATGCAGGAGCTCTGTAGTTCCTTACAAAGGCAGTTCCTGGTCAACTAACAGGAGCAAGAAGATTTGTGGCTCCTCACAAGGACAGTCCCTGATAAGAATTAGGAACTTGCCTCAAGAAACTAGCTAAAACTGACCCTGCGGTTTGAGTACGAACCAAGGAACAACCGAGTCTGCGCAGGGACAAAAGGTTACCAGCGGTGACGAAGAGGAACCACCAACCTTCATCCCCACGACCCCTGACGACCACCACTAGGAGACAATGCACAAGCGCAGATGGGAGGCGTTCATGGAAATAGCGTCTTGGAACTCATTTCAATACGAAGCGGGGACAGATCATGCATATGTACAGGCATATTGCGAAACTTTATGTAGATGTAACACTTTGCTGTATATATTCGAAGTAAGTGCCGCGTTGGGGTGCGCACGGTTTTTGGTGGGACTACCCCCCATGCTGCCCAGTGCTGAATAAACATACCTACTTCACAATCTTACAGATTGTGGCGTCTGTTTTCCGCACGTCACAACAGTTACCAGTACCTTAAAAAGTTGGCTCGGTCACCCTTGTTCCCACTGGTTCTCGCAAGGCTCGTCTCCACTTAAAAGTCACAGCGTCCTTCTTTTTTATTGCGCATGCTCAGTGAGGAAGGGGCTTTTGTGAGTAGGGGGCTTTCCTGCCCAGGGGCAGGTTCAAATTGATGTTGATTAGGTGTTAACAGGGATAGTTCACTCACGGTTCAGTTTTTATACAATTCTTTACCGCTGAGTTTCTAACTGGTTACAGTAGTTTACAAGTAATCATCCGTGACAGTCTACAAAAACATTCTCAAGGTTCTCAATGCTACGTGACTGGACTTCATTTGACACTTAACTGCAGTTGGAAGACAACAATTCCCCGCTTTGGGACTTATTTAATTTTATTTAAAATAGTTACTTCAGTATAATTTATTATTATATTATTTATCATCCTTTATTCTCCACCCTGGAGAAGAAAGGATACCCCTGCACTATATGGAGTGACATATGGAGAACTTGAAGGTACAATGGAACCGATAAGCTGCATATTCACTACCCTGAGCCAGCGGTCTGTCATGTTTTTGACAAGATGCTGTACTTGGAGTGAACTTTGCTTATTATAATATCATTATAATACTAAAACGCACACCCCTTTCAAAGCTGCCCACCTCCCAAGGTGCGACCACCCCTCAATGAGCTTGCGCACTGAATTTTTCCTAGTCTGTACCTTTAAACGCGAAGCGAGAGAATTCTGCACCAATCCTGATAAAGGTATGTATGACTAGAGTCACTCAAGCTCCACCTGCAAAGTAAAACACTATAAAATAGTTTGAAAAGAGCTGAATGTCAGGCAAGACGCCATCATTCCTGACTTCTAGGATCTGCCGATGGTCTGACCCTCTCTTCCCCCCCATCGGGACGCCTTTGGGTAAGATTCGAACACTTGGTCAGAGCAAGTACCTCCCTGGGAAACTTAGAAATCCCTATAGAGTCACTGTACATCTTTTAACGCGTTTGTAGCCAAGCGGTGTTACTCATACTTTTGGCATTTGCACGTGCTTTGTAGGCAGTGAATTTATCGCTGGCAATCCAAAGAACTAGTGTGTCGCTTTAATAAACTGCACTACTCATTAATCTACCCATGATAGTTCTCATTGAACGTGACCAAACCCTCTAAGTGCGGCCGTGGTAGTTCATGGAACGCGACTAGACCGAGGAGGTG
This sequence comes from Phaethon aethereus, assembly GCF_964289735.1. NCBI lineage: Eukaryota > Metazoa > Chordata > Aves > Phaethontiformes > Phaethontidae > Phaethon > Phaethon aethereus. The sequence goes on along the minus strand of NW_028113962.1, from coordinate 39,613 downwards.
TATCACGTTATTTGTGCATCCGTAATTGTGGTAGTTCAGTGTACTGAACGCGACCGGACTTATAATGACAACTTGGGCTACTTTAGCCTTTAACACAACAGATGGCTTTTAGGAAAGACGAGAATAAATTAAAAATAAGATTGTGGAAAAAACAGACACAAAAAAATGTAAAAAGCAATGGGGTACATGACACGGGAAAGAGTTAATAGACATGGATAGGGAGCTTGACAAAAGCAGACATGGGAACTTGAAGCAGCGACGGGGTACAGGACAGACAGCAGAGAATTACAAAATGCAGGCAGCGAACCGTAGAAAAGTAGCCATTGAAACACAATTTAAAGTGGCTGGAGTATAATATAGACAAGGGGAAAAAAAAGGCGGACGGGAAGCTAAATAAATAGACACATAGAAAGTTATGAATGTGACTGGATATGGGACAGAGGAGGAGGAATTAAAAAACGGGCAAGGAATCGGGTAGAGGGACGGAAGGACGTTTTAAGAAGCGGCAGGCTACGAGAAACGCAGGAAAGGATTAAAAAATAGGAACAGGAATGAGGATAGAAGGAAATACTGAAACAAAATTTAAAAAGTGACAGGGTATACGGAAAAAAAGGAGGAGTTAAAAGTACGGGAAAGGGAAGCTGGATAAAGGGAATCGTTGAAGGAGAAATTAGGTAGCGGTGGGGTGCAAGAAATACAGGGAAAATTTAAAAAAAAAAAGGAGAAAGGGAGCCGGGTAGAGGGAGATGTGGAAGGACTTTTAAAAAGCAACTGAGTATGAGAAACATGGACAGGAATTAAAATGCAGGGACGGGGAGACGGACAGAGGACAAGGCAGAAAGAAAAACTAAGTGGCGGTCAGGTACAAGAAACACGGGAATATTAAAAAAACAGGGAGACAGCTAGAAGGAACCGCAATGAGAAAATGTTAAAACTTAACAGGGTACAAGAACCACAGGAAGTAATGAAAAAATAGGGACGGGGAGATGGATAGAAGGAAACATAGGAAGAAAATTTTTTAAATGATGGGGTGCAGGACAGAGGGAGGAAATAAAACACAGAGACAGGGTGCCGGAGGGAGGGAACTGTAGCGTGAGAAATTCAAATGCAGCAGGGTACAAGAAACACAGGAAAGCGTTAAAAAACAGGGAGAGGGAGCTGCAGAGAGGGAAAAGTGGAAAAAAATTAATAGGTGAAATGGTACAGGGCAGAGTCGGCAGATGAGCAGTAAGTTTCGTGGAGCTGACGCATAAGGGATTCTAAAGCAATTCCAAGGGCTAATCCCAGGAAACCCAGAATTACAGTTCTTATTTTCATATTTCACTTTCAAAATATGTAGAACTTTGACAGAGATGACATCGTGTTTTCCTTAAACCAGCTGATTGCAAACTGCTGCACTGGGCGAGAACACCATAAACAGTTTAAGACGAACGGCCACGCTCCTAAGTAAAACAATAAACCCAGCGCACGGGAGCCGCGCAGCCTCTGCTTTGGCCTTCGCCTCTCGCCATCCGCCGCCAAAGCTGCTGCCGCATCCTGCGCGCCACGCGTAGCAGGTTTCCAGCCACGGTCTGAAAGGCGGTAAGGGTAAAATACGAGAAAACGTGCCATTACGCTCTGCAGTTACGGTTAATTCAGTTCCTGTTTCACAGTCCGGTTACGGAACGCGGGGTCGCTTGCAGGAAGCGTCGTGGCGGAAATCAGAGGGGTGCCGAGGCGGCCGGAGAGACGGCAGAAGGCTGGAGGGCACAGAGGTACTCGGGAGGGGATCTGAACGGAGCACAGGCGGCGTCGGGGAGACGCTGGCCGACGGGAGGCGAGCAAGATGGAGGAGAGGACAGAAAGACCGCTCTGAGGAAGAGGGATGGCCCGAGGAGATGTTCTGACAAACCGAGAGGGGTACAAATCACGCTCCAGAGATAACGGCGCGCCAAGGAGACCCCGTAAAACCCCGGGATGGGGGGGGTAGCGGGGGGAAGAGAGACGCGCCAGGGAAATCTAAAAAGCGACGGGGTGTGTGACAAACAAGAAAGAATCAGAAAAAATAGGCATCTTGATAAAAGCAGACATAGAAAATTTAAAAAGCAAAAAAAGGTATGAGAGGAGGAAAAAATTAAAAAATAGAGAAGACTAGATAAAAGTAGACAAAAAAGTTTTCAAAAGCTAAGGCATTAAAGAAGGAGAAATTTAACGATGAGGCAAGAAAATAAATCAACAAAGACATAGAAAATGTAAATAGTGACAAGGTATACCACAGACTAGAATGAAATAAAAAATAAGGACAGTGAACTGCATGAAAATGGATATGAAAAAAAAATTTAGAAGTGATTTCACATGGGATAGCCAGGAAATAATAAAAACATAGGGTTAGCAGTCTCGATAAAAGTAGACACAGAAATGTAAAAAGTTATGAGGTAGAGGACAGAGAGGAAAAGAGTAAATAATAGGGACAGAAAACCAGGTTAAAGTAAGCATAAAAACATAAATTCCTCGCCGTTCCTGGAGGTATTTAAAAGGCGTGTGGATGTGGCACTTAAGGCCACGGTTTAGTGGTGGACTTTGCCATGTTACGTTTACAGTTGGACTCGATGATCTTAAGTGTCTTTTCCATCCTAAATGATTCTGTTATTCAAAAGTGAAGACGTTGAGACAGGAAAAAATTTTAAAATAGGGAAAAAACCTGAATAGGCAAAGACATAGCAAGAAAATTTCACAAGCGACAGGGTATGGGACACACTAGAATGAATTAAAAAATGAAGCCGGTGAAATAGATAAAAAAAGACAAGGAAAGAAAATCTAAACGTGAGGGGGTACAGGAGAGACAGGAAACAATTAAAAAAAAGAGAGCTACATCCTAATAAAAGTAGACGTAGAACAAACATTTTAGAAGCGGCAAGTTATAGGAAACAGGAAAAAAACATCGGGACAGAAAATGAGATAAAAGTACACCGAGAAACAAAATTTCAAAACAAAAAGAATTATGACTAAAAAATTGAAAAACGGGGACAGTGAACTACATAAAAGTAGACACAGAAAGGAAATATAAAAACCGATGCTCTTAGGAAACAATAGGAGAAAATAATTAACAAATAACGACATCAAATGAGATAAAGGTAGAGAATTTTAAAAGCAATGGGGATTAAGGACTTTAATATTAGACGGTGATGGTGAACTAAAATGGCGATGTAGAAAGGAAATTGAAAATGAGGTGGCATGAAGGAAAGACAAGAAAAATTGAAAATACAGACACTGAAGGGCATAGAAAGCACATGTTAAAAGCGATAGACATTAGGGAAACAAAGGAAAAAATAGAAATAGGGACAGTGAAGTAAAACAGCTGTAGAAAGAAAATTTTAAATGCGATGACGATAAAGAAAAAACAGAAAAAAAAGACATAAGATGGGATAAAAGTAGAGAATTTTAAAAGCAACAGAGATTAAAGAAATAAGGAAAAAATCGTGAAATAGGGACAGTAAAAAAACAGAGATGTAGAAAGGAAATTTTAATTGTGAGGGCACTAAGGAAAGACAAGAACTAATTAAAAATACAGACAAAGGGAACAAAAGTAAGCCTGGCAAGAACATTTAAAAAGCGATAGGTGTTAGGGAAAGAAGGGAGTAAAACACAAAAGAAACAGCAAACTTTTAAAAGAGTTGGAGAAAGAAAAATTAAAAAGTGAGGTGATGCAAAGAAGTTAAAGAAATTTAAACTCAATAACATCAAAGTGTCATTCAGCAGACATCTTTATTGCCACGCTGGATGCCTGGGGGATATCATCTCCTCCTAACATGCGTGCGCTGAAACAGCTCATCCTTTATGTGCCTGACATGAATATTTGCACATTTTCTGAGAAATCACCGTCTCCTTGCTTATCTACTACATTTACATAATGCTGGTGTTGCAAAACTACACTACATGTGTGCGGGGGTCTCGGGTGGTCGTCGGTGGTCGTTGGGGGAGTTAGTCCCCTACTTCTTTTTCCCTTTTATGGTCACAGTGTCACCGAAATCGGGAATAAACCTCGTAACACCAATGTAGTGTTAAAAGGCAGGCATTCTTTATTCACGGCGCCGGGAACACGAGGGATAGCTCCTCCTAAATTGTGTTCATCAATCAGTTCAAAAATCAAACATTTATAGGCAAGATTAATACATATTCATAAAGTGTCCATGCAATGATTGGTTAAGTATTCCTCACCTACCATGTAAATGACCACGCATGCTCACTATAATTTCTTGGGATTTTACTTCCTTAATCTTTTGAGTCAGAGGGTTTCTTGAGTGGGTGGTCTCTGAGTCAGTGGTCGCGACCTCCCCCTGCCGGAATTCCCTTTCCTTCAAAGTTCACTTAAGCTTGGCAACACTCAATAGATCTTCACGGGCTGTCGGTCCATCATGCAATCATTCACCCCACAGTCCTTTGTTGTAAGACAGGACTATAGAATGAATAATTACCCACCCACTGGACCATAGAACTGACCAAGGTGTTCCTTCTTTCTGACTACTTGTTATTAGAACAAAACATAATACCATGATCACAATGTTACACTTAACTCCTTGATAATTAAATCAAGATGGGAAGGGTTAGGTGGGTTCTCGAGCAGCATTGCTGGTGCATAATGTTCTTTAGTTACAACTTTCTACAAATTCACAAACCTGTTTTCTAACCCTATTTTATTTTAATTCCCTACCACCTTGGTTACACTACCAGCTGGTTTCCAAGGCTGGGCCTGGCAGAGGAGGGAGGAGAGTTGCGGTCGGCCCTTTTTCGCTCATCAGGCTGGAGGATGACACCCTTAGCTGAACCAAGGCAGCAGACGCGGCAAGAGGGTTGATACTGGCACAACTTTGTCTAAGCTCAAGATCGGCAAGCAAGACTAAAGCAAGCCCTGGCTCCGGTGACTTGGCTTCCCAGCCCACCATGGGATGGAAGGGGACGCTCTTGCTGAGGATCTCCCATGGACAGATGTTGCCACCACCGGCATGTACAGCTCCTCCAAGGGTCACTCCGGGTGCCTCAGTGGAAGGCGGAGGCGGCCCCAGGCCTGAAAGACCAGCTGTAGTGAGCTCTGGTGCCCTTGAGCGCTGCTGCCCATGGGATTCCCCCCAAATGCCCCCTGAAGAGGCAAAAATGGTCGCTACAGCCAAGGCTGACAGGGGGTTCTACAGCCCTGATCAGCACTCCCTCTTTTGCAAGGACCAGAGTCAGGTGAGCATCACCGTTCTTGGCCTAGCCGATTATGATCCCTCCTGAGGTGGTGTCCTGGCCTCTCTCCTGCCGCGTGTGGTGCTTTAGGCTGTAAAGAGAATCAAAACAATGCCGCTCCCTGGGGTCATTTCGCCTTCGATGCCAAAATGCAGAGTGGAAGGAGGGATCGCGGAGCTCCCAGGCTCTCTGCTGCAGGGGTAGGACTTGAGAAACGTTGCCAAAACGGGTTCGCTTGCATTTGTTCCTTCTCTTCAGTTTGTGTGCGGGGGCGGGACATCCCATAGAAGGGCGTACTGCCCTGCCCCTCCTGGGGGCGGGACATCCCATAGAAGGGTGTACTGCCCCGCCCCTCCTGGGGGCGGGACATCCCATAGAAGGGTGTACTGCCCCGCCCCTCCTGGGGGTGGGACATCCCATAGAATGGTGTACTGCCCCACCCCTCCTGGGGGCGGGACATCCCATAGAAGGGTGTACTGCCCCGCCCCTCCACTGTGAGCTCGGGGCTGGCACGTGCAATTAAGGCTATGCCCACCCATCCCGGCCCTGGCAGATGCTCTCTGCTTCTGCACGGTGAGGGGAGGCAGCGGCTGCAACGGAGTCAGGGGGCTGCCGCCCCTCGCAGACGCAGGGAACGCAACCGTCGGTGACCTTTGGCAGCAGCGTTTGCTGGCCGACGCCATGAGGCGGGGTGTTGCTGGCCGGGGACCCATGGCGCGCAGCCGCCCCTCGCCCCGCCAGGGCCCGGCGCAAGCCCCCGGCAGCCTTGCGCACAAGGAGGAGCAGAGGCGGGAGCTGGAAGCGCTGCGGGCTGAGCTGCAGCAAGAGCGGCTCCGCACCCAAGAGCTGCGCCGCTGCTTCGCTGCCGAAACCTGGGAGCTGAAGGCGGCTTTGGACAGGGAGCAGCAGCTCCTGGCAGAGCGGCTCCAATCCGAGTGGGAGCAGCGACGGGCTCTGGAGGTGCGGCGGCTGCAGGAGCTGAAGCAGCGGCAGCGGGTGGCAGAGACGCGCCAGCTGCTGCGCTGGAAGGAGGCTGAGCTCCACGAGGGACGGGAGCTGCTGCAGCGCGAGTGCACCGCCGCCGTTCGCCTGGCGCGGGACCTGCAGCGGCAGCTGGCCGAGGAGATGGTGAGGCCCAGCAGGGGCGGCAGGGAGGCCCGAAGCAAGCTCCAGGACCTCCTTGGCAAGCTACGCTGGGAGATGGATGGCTTCCAGCCCGCCCGCATCCGCCACCTCCAGAACCAGCTGCAGCTGGAGAGGAGACTCTTCATCAAATACATCCTGCAGCGGGTCGAGGGCGAGCTGCCCGCCTCCCCCAGCACGGCGCAGCCCGAAGGCCCTCTTGGGCACCAGGGCCATCAGGAGACGCAGAGCTCCTGCTTCTCTGGCAGAAACGGGCCCCAAGCCCTGGCAGCGCTACGGGAAAGACTGCCGGAAAGCCACCGCGCTGGGCAGCAAACAGCATGCAAGGCTGTGGCAGATGCTAAGCTCCGGGTGCCAGAGGGGGAAGGCTTGGTGCTGCTTGGAAGCACATGCAGCCGACTCCTGGAGCCAAACACCCGCCTGCAGCATCTTCTAGAAGACCTGGAGAGGCAACAGAGTGCCCTTGAGACGGAGAGCTGCCTCCTGAGAAAGGAAGGCTCTCCAGAAGCGTGCAAGGAGGCAGAGAGGCTGCAGCAGAAAAAAGCTCAGCTAGCTGCCCTCGCCTCCCGGCTGGAAGAAAGATCCAGGCAACTGCAGGCGACTGTCCATCGCCTGGTCAATGCTGGAGTGCCACTGCCCATCCAAAGCTCCACTGAGGATCTGTGCATGGCACCGTTGCCTCAGCAGAGAGATGGAGAAACGGGAGAGCCTGCCAGAGCTTTGCTGGCACAGGACAAGCAGGATGACTTCTCACAGAAGGGGGCTGAGGAGCTTCAGGCCCAAGGGGCTGCAGGTGATGAGGGCTCCTGTTACGTGAGCACCCACAGCCCAACTTGTGAGGAGTTGCAGGCGCAGCTCACAGAGATGACAAAGGAAAACGCTCGCCTGGCGGAAGAAAATGCTCGCCTCTGTGGGCAGATGGGTTTGACAGCACGGGTTCAAGCTGAAAATGCTGACCTGAAAGGGCAACTAGCACGAGTGGCAGAGGAGCGAGATTCTGCCATCCAAAGGAACATCTGTCTTCAAACCCAGCTGGCAGAGGCCGAGTGTGAACTGAAAGCCATGAGAGAAATGGCAGAAAGGAGCCAACAGCTGGAGAAGGAACATGAGGAGGCACAGTTAGCGCTCCAGAGGAAAGAAGGGGACGGCAGGTGTTGGCAGAGGCCTCAGGCAGACGTATGCAGGGAACGCAAAGAAACCCTGCAGCTGTTTCGAGCGCAGCCGACGGAACTGAGTGATCAGAATCCAAAGCTAAAAGAACAACGCCAGCAGCCACTGAAGGACCTTGAATGGCTGGAGAGAGAAAGATGCAACCGCATCGGTTGCAGGCCGTGCCAGGCTAACCTGGGAGCAAGCAAGGAGTCCATCCTCCTGGAGGCTATGAGAAAACAACCGGCAGAGCTTCGAGCATTCATAGCTCGATACAGCTACGATCCTTTCGGTGGTCCCAATGAGCGGCCTGAACTAGAGCTTCCTCTAGTTGCTGGACAATATGTTTACGTCTTTGGAGATGTGGATGAAGACGGTTGGTATGTGGGAGAGCTGACCGACGGCACAAGAGGATTTGTCCCCTCTAATCTTGTTGAAGAAGTTTCAGATGACGGGCAACCTGATGACACCGGAGTCTCTCCAGAGACAAGTGATTGGTAGCAGGACGCAGATGATGTCCATCCTGTGTTCTTAGATCTTCTTCTTAAATCTTTTCTTAACGATCTCTCTGCGCAATCTCACTCTCTGTCCTGTGTGTATGTGAATTGAAAGGACTCTGTGGCAGCTACTGGGGGGCTGGCGTGGCTGGACTGGGTGCCAGCTGCTGGAGTCAACCAGGGGCTGTGGGCACCCCTGGCTCGTGGTGCCAGCCACCGGCGTGGGCCCCAGTGCAGCTAGTGGAGTGAGTGGGGGGTCTGAGTGCAGCTGCTGGGGCGAGTGGGTGTCCCGGCCACCAGGCACTGGGGCGGGAACAGTCCTGAAAAGCACCTACTGGGGGAACCAGCATGAGTGAGGCGAGTGAGAGGCTCTGTGGGTGCCTGTGTCCTCCCCAAACGTGGTGTGCACGGGTGTGCGTGTGCCTTCACCAGCAAATGTCAAACTGGACCAGTGGCTGACTAGGGGGGCCCGGGCTGTGGTGTCAGGCGGGCAGAGGGTGCGCGCTGCACCCAGGGAGATGGGCGAGTGTGGGGTGCCTGCGGGACAGGCAAAACGTGTGAGTGCTGCATGTTTGCAGGGAGCACCAAGATGGACCAGTCAGTGAGTAGGGGACCCGTGGGGTGGGTCACGGGGCTGGGATCTGGGCAGGGCTACCAAATCCATGAACGGGCGTGTGCTTGTGGACATAGAGAGTGTCATGTGTGCGCCTGCGCTACTGACCTCGTGTCTCTGCCAGCCCAAGAGGAGGAGGGGATGCGGCTGTCCCGGTTTGTGTTTTATGTGAGTCCTGACTGTGGGTGCTCTTGACGGCAGCGCCTCATCTCTGTCAGTCTGTGTGACTGGCTGTGTCAGTGTCCGCTGCGAGTCCGTGTGTCCGTGTGTGTGCATCTCGGGGGTGGATGCTCAGCTTTGCCGCAAGTTACACCTGCAAGCGGAAAAGTGGCAGCTGCGTCCCTCAGCCTGGGCAAAGACTCCAGATCCCCAGGCAACGGGCTGGGCTCCAGCAGCCAGGCAGGACTGTACTGGGTGGCACTGGCCAGTACTGGGCTCCGGCTGCATGGCAGGAGGGGTCCTGGGCCGGAGTGGCTGGAAGTGGTGACCAGTCTTGACATGCCTTAACACTGTGTCTCTGTGGGGTGCGTGGGGAGAGTGAATCCCGCTTCATCCCGAGGGCTTCCAGCTGGGGATGAGATGTCCGCATTGCTTCAGCTGAATGCCTGCCTGGCACAGGGTCCAAGCAAGAGCTCCCTGTCACCGCCTGTGTGTCCTTCTTGTTATGGGTCAGGAATACCAGTGTCCAGAGGGCAACATTTGTACCTCTCACGGGACATCCATGCTCTGGCAGCACAAACCATGCTTTTGGCATCGGCCTCTTTTGGGAGGGGCAACTGGTGATTACTGCAGGCAGCTAAAAAGCCCGTTCCCCAAGGGTGACTCTGCTGCCTTTCAGGAGCTGTCAGCCCTGGAGCCCTTGGGACGTGTCCAGGGAGCCCAGAAGGGGCAGAGAAAGTGGTGCCTTGGGCTGGACCTCTGCTGCTGGGCTGGGCCGGGCTCCTGGGACGGACGGAGCTCATAGCAAGCGGGCAGCGCTTGTGAGAGACGGCTCTGCCCAGGAGCAGCTCCCCTGCCAAGTGCAGCAGGGCTGAGGGCACTGCCTGCAGGCAGCGAGGGGAGAGAGGAGTGAGGCAGGGAGAGCTTAGTGGGAGGACAGCTGAGCTTGTCACCGAAATTGGGAATAAACCTCGTAACACCAATGTAGTGTTAAATTTTCAGCGCTGGGAACACGGGGGATAGTTCCTCCTAAATCGTGTTCGCTCGATCAGTTCAAAAGTCAAACATTTATAGGTCTATGATTACAAGATTAATACATATTCATCAAGTGTCTGGCAGCTAGAGAATCCTCTCCAGTCACAGAAGTCATCAGGGATCATAGACACAAGCCGCCAGGACAGCTGAAGTGGCAATGCGGTCAGAGAGACTGTTTCCCCTTGGCTAGAGAGTCCCCTCTGATGCCAGAGCTCCTCCCGGATCTTTGAGACATACTTCTGGAACAGCTAGAGTGGTGTCCCGGTCCTAGACATGGTACTCCCGCAGTTAGAGAGTCACCTCCAATCGCAACGTTCTCCCGGACCATGGAGACATACCTGGGGAATGGCTAGAGTGGCATCCCAACCACAGAAACGTTGTTCCAGCAGTTAGAGAGTCCCGTCCTATCCCAGATGTCCTCCTTGATCATGGAGACATACCTCTGGGACGGCTAGAGGAGTGTCCTGGACAAAGAGACATTGTTCCAGTTACTACAGAGTCGACAGAGGCCAGAAAGAGGTGGAAAGCAGGAAAGGTGTGGGATGCTAGAGGGGACGTAGAGGCCAGAAAGAAGTGGAGGCCGAAAAGGGGTAGGAGCCCAAATACGGGTCTGAGGCCACATAGTCGGGGTCAGGCTCAACAGGGACGGTGTCAAAGGAGAAGCCAAAACTAAGTAGAGGCCGACAGAGGGGGTGGGCACTAGGGGCGGAAAGGGAGCTAGAGGCCAGAAATAAGTGGAGGCCGCAAAGGAGTGGGAGGCTGGAGGGGAGCTAGAGGCCAGAAATAAGTGGAGGCTGAGCACGTGTTGTGGGTCAGAAAGATGTGGGAGGCCAGAAGCCCAAAGAAAGGCTAGAGAAACGTGGAGGCTGAAAATTAGTGAGAGGCTGGAGGGCAACTTAGGAGAGAAAAAAGTGGAGGCGGAAAAAGGGGTGGAAGACTGGAGTGTCTCCCGCATCAGAGAGGTTACATCCGGGATGGCTAGAGTGGCATTCCGGTCGTGGAAATGCTGTTCTGGCACCTACAGAGTCCCCTCCGCGCCCGCAAGTCCTCCTGGATTAGAGAGACATACCTCCCACAGTGGCATTCCCGTCATAGAGATGGTGTTGCAGCACCTGGAGACTCCCCTCTGATCTCAGCCGGCCTCCACATCACGAAGATACACCTCCAGCATGGCTAGACTGGCATTCTGAACATACAGATCCTGTTCTGGCAGAGAGACTCCACTCCGATCCTGGAAATCCTCCCAGACCCTAGAAACATATGTCTGGGATGGCCAGACAGGCCTTCCTTTCATTGTAACGGTGTTCCCACAGCTAGAGAGTCCCCTGCGATCCCAGAAGTCCAAGCAGATCATACACACATACCTCCCAGACAGCCAGAGTGGTATTCCAGGGGTAGAGATGGTGTCAAAGCACCTAGAGACTCCGTTCCAAACACAGAAGGCCTCCCGGATCACAGAGACATACCTCCAGCATGGCTAGAGTGCCATTCCCGTCATAGAGGGGAGTTTCCCACGGTTAGATAGTCACCTCTAATCCCAGAAGTCCTCCCGCATCATGGAGATATAGCTCCAGGATGGCCAGAGGGGCATTCTGGCCATCGAGACAGTGTTCCAGCAGCTCTAGAGTCCCCTCCAATGCTGGAAGTCCTCCCATGTCATGGAGACACACCGCCAGGATGGCTAAACAGGCGTTCCGGTCATACAGGCCGTGTTCGGGGAGCTAGGGACTCCCCTCCAAAGACAGCTTTCCTCCCGGATCACGGAGACATAACCTCGCAGGTAGCTAGAGTGGCTGTCAGAGAGACAGTGTTCTGGTGGCTAGAGAGGCCCCTAGAGGCCAGAAATAAGTGGAGGCTGAGCACGTGTTGTAGGCCAGAAAGATGTGGGAGGCCAGAGGGAAGGAGAGGCTTGCAAAAAATGTGGAGGTTGAAATGGGGTAGAAGGATGGAAAATAGTGAAGGCTGGAGTGCAATTTAGGCCAGGGAAAAGTAGAGACCAAAGAGTTGTGGGAGGAAACACTAAAAGAAAACTCATAGTGACACAGTATATGGAAGAAAGGGAGGAAGTAAAATTTAGCTGAAGGGAACAGGATAAAGGAAATTTTTGAAAGAGAAATTAAATAGTGTTTTATATAATAGTGTTTTTTATTTTTTATATAATTTTTATATAATTTTATTTATATAATTTTTATATAATTTTATTTAATTTTTTATATAATAGTGTTTTCTGTTTTATAAAACAGAAAATCTGTTTTATAAGCTCACACATAGTAATAGTGACTGAAGTCTTTTTCTGCAGTTGTGTGTTTGCGTATTTCAGAGATGATGTTCCACCTCTAAAACGTCGCAGTTCAACAGCCCGCAGCTACGTAGGCACCAATCTCTGGGTTCGATGTCTCTCTCAAATATGAAAGGCTATACCAAAACTCTGTATGGCCAAGTCCCAAGTGAAGACTTTGAACGTAGTCCCGGTCAAAACCCAACCTTTTACACCTTCAAAGGTAGCTGCACCTAATTTAAGTAGAATGGGAGCTGTTCCTGTGATGATTCCAGCACAAAGTAAAGATGGATCCATAGTATAAAATATTATTAATTTAAATGCTGTTTTTGAAGTGTTCATTGTAAGTATTAGAGAAAACTACTGTGTTCCAGCCCTCATTTAAACAATGGCATGCAATTTTCCTTGAAGAAAATTTCCTTGAAGAAAAGCGAGAGAATTCTGCACCAATCCTGATAAAGGTATGTATGACTAGAGTCACTCAAGCTCGTCCTGCAAAGTAAAACACTATAAAATAATGTTTTAAGAGCTGGATGTTAGGGAAGATACCATCGTTGTGTACCACTCTAACTTCTGGGATCAGTCGACGGGCTGAGCCTCTCTTCCCCCCCATCGGGACGCCGTTGGGTAAGATTCGAACCCTTGGTCATACCAAGTGCCTCCCCGGGAAACTTAGAAATCTCTATATAGAGTCACTTTACATCTTTTAAGGCGTTTATAGCCAAGTAGTGTCCCTCGTAGTTTTAGCATTTGCACGTGCTTTATAGGTAGTGAATTTATCACCGGCAATCCAAAGAACCTGTATATCTGTTGCTTCAATAAATCGCACTATTGATTGACTCAGCCGTGTGTTCAATAAATCGCACTATTGATTGACTCAGCCGTCTGTGGTCCCTGAACGCGACCGTACCTCTGAGTGCGGCCGTGTTAGTTCAGGAGGTGTCCGGCTGAGCAGGTAGTGTGATGTTAGTAGTGCATCCGGACCCGTGATAGTCCAACAAAGGTGTTGGGCGCGACCGGACTACTAACGCTGACTTTGGGCATCACTCAGAACCTAAGCTCAGCCGCCCCCAGGCCCTCTGATATCTGAGGATCGACTGGAAAGCAAGGGGGCTTAGTTTCTACCAAATTGCTCTGCCTCTTAACGCAACAGGCCCGTGGGTCCTGCTGGACACCAAGCTGAGCAGCAGCCAGCACCGTGCCCTTAGCCAAAGGCGGCGGGCGGCGGTGCCCTGGGCTGCGCTGGGCAAAGCCTTGCCAGCAGCTGGAGGGAGGGGAGCCTTGCCCTCTGCTCAGCGCTGCTGAGGCCATGCCCGCAGTGCTGTGCCCAGGCCCGGGCTCCCCAGGCCGAGAGAGACAGGAGCCCCTCCCCCAGCCCCGCCCCCCAGCCCCCCCCCCCGGCCTTGGAATGGCAGCTGTGATGTCGCGGCGCTGGCCCGGCAACGGCCACAGTGCCTGCAGGCACGGCTCTGCCAGCACCCGGCAGCTCCAGGGAGAGACCAGCTCTCACCCAGCGGCACTGCCCGGCACCGGGACCCCCTCAGCAGCCTCGCTCCAGCCGGCTGGGAGCTCTCCGGAGCCCCAGCAGCGTGTCCGGCGCGAGGACTCCCCTGGCCCCGGCACGATGGGCCAGCTGAACTGCTGCTACGGCTCCAGGTGGGCTCCCCCCGCGGCTCGGGGACACGCCGGCGCAGCCGGGCCCCGCAGCAGCCGCCTTTCTCACGCCCTTTGCCGCCTGCTCTGCAGGGTCTACCCTGGCCCCGAGCAGCAGTGCGCGCCCGGCCCGGCATCAGCCGAGCCGCTGCTCCACCAGCGCGTGCGGGTGACGCAGGGCCGCGGGACGGGGAAGAGGCACCTCCTCCTCTTCAGCGATGCCTTGATCATCGCCAAGGCCAAGTAAGAGGCGCAGACCCCGGCTGCCTTTCCTCCTAAGGCCTGGCCCCGGCACCGGGGCAGGGACGCCCAAGGAGCAGCCCCAGGCCCCGGCACCCTGCTGCTGGCTGCACCCGTGGCCGTGCGCGGGGCAGGCGGAGGCCAGAGGGCAGCCGCCGGGCTCGGCCACCTCCAGGTCACTCCCTGCCGCTCCTCTCTGCAGACGTGGCAGCGCCCCGCGCCCGCAGCTCTGCCTGGCCCTGCGCCGGCTGTGGGTGCTGAGCGGCGGCAAGGGGGCGGCCGGGGATGCCGCCCAGGAGGAGGAAGACAAGGCCACCACGTCCCTCGTCCTCGCCTGGCCCTACGGCTTCTGCGTCGTCACCTTCTGGTGGGTCTCGGTGCCACGTCCCCCGGCAGGGCCGGGCAGCGCTTCTGTCCGGCCCCACGCCGCTTCCTCCTGCCTCTGCAGCCGTCCCCACGGGGCAGGGCTGTGCCGGCGCCCGCCTCTGCCCGCGGGCTGGGCAGCAGCGGGCGCTCAGGCTCTTTCTCCTCTCTTTCCTGCAGCTCCCGCTCGCTGAAGGAGCTCTGGCTCAGCGCGCTCCGTGGGTAAGCCCTGCCTGGCAGAGCAGCTTGGGGGGCCCGTGCTCACAGCACGGGGGGATGCTCTAGCCGTAGCCGTACGATGCGGAAACGCCGCTCCTGAGCTGGGGAGAGCTGCCCCCACGGCTGCGGGCGGCTCTGGAGCGGGCAGAGCTGGCGGAGCTGCTTCACCCAGCCCCGTCCTCCCCCCTTGCCACTGCTCTCCGCTCGACGGCCGGGCGGTGCCCAGCTGCTTCGGGGCAGCTTGGAAGGGCTCCCCGGGCTGGCAGGCGAGGGAAGAGGCAGCTTGGGTCTCACACAGCTCTTTCTCTGCCCCTGCCCCGTGCACAGGCCAGCAGAAGGAGTGCAGGGAGCCCGCGTCACCCAGCTGCCCTCCATCCAGCTCCTGCTGAAGGAGCTGCGCGGCCGCAATGCCGTGAGTCTCCCTCCTGGCCCCGCTCTGCCCCAGGGGCTGCTCCAACCCCACACCAGCCCCATGGCTTCTCACCTGCTGCTCTTCTCCCCTTGCCCAGGCCAAAACACTCAACGCCAGCAGCCTGCAGAGGCTGGTCGAGGGCCTGGCAGAGGTGAGGAGCCCCCGGGCTGCCATCTCGGCCGTCCCCACATCTCACTCATGGCCCGCGGCCGATGCAGCTCGCCAGGGGCCCTTCGTGCTGCGGGGCTGCTCGCTGAGCGCAGCGCATTTCTTGCAGGCTGGTGCCCAGCAGAAGCCACCTCCCGTCCCCTCCGGCAGCCAAGGTGGACGTGGCCACTCGGACAGTGAGTTTGGAGGAGACGGGGGCAGGACGGCCCCTCTCTCCTGCGCTGGCAGGCGGCAGCCGCGCTGCTCGGGGGCTGCTGCTGCCCTTCCCGCAGGGCACGGCCGCAGAGAGCTGAGCCCCCGGGGCGCCTCGTTCCCCAGCCACGCCTCTCCCTCGCTGTTGGCGGGGGCACAGCGCACGGAGGCTCGGGCAGCATTCACCTGGCGCTTGCCCTCCATGGCTCTCTGCTCTGTTTTCCCTGGCGGCAGGCGGGACCCGCAGCAGGACGAGGGGGCTGCCCTGGCCCTTTGCGCGGCGAGGGACCTTGGCCGCTGCGGAGGCGCCCGGGCAGTCGGGCTGTGCCGGCAGGGCGGGTCTCTTCGGCCGGCCCCTGGCAGCTCTCTGCAGCCAGGACGGCACGCTGCCCCAGCCCCTCCAGGTAAGCCAGCCTGGCCGGGGGGTGCCCGTGGCGCTGGCTCCTGCGCAGAGGCGCTGTCCCCAGCAGAGGGACCCCGGCTGGGGCTCGGGGACCAAGCCGGCTCCGCCCCACCTCCCCCACCTCCAGCCACCCCTGCGTCCTGCCCTAGTGAAAGCAGAGCCGCCCACGCTCGCTCCTGGCCCTGAGGAAGGCTCACCGGCCCCGGGGCCTGTCCCCAGCCAAGCAACTGTCCTCCTCTGTCCCCCGCAGCTCTTTGAGGAGGAGGACGATGACGATGTGGCTGGCGTTGCCGGCACGTCGGCCAAGGAGTTGCCAGCACCAGAGGCGGAAGCAGAAGCAGCAGCGGTATGTCAGGGCCACAAAGAGGGTGACAGCACTGTCAGAAGTTGAGAATGTTGCCGCAGGGACAAGCAAGGTCACCCACTAGCCGGCAGCTCTGCAAAGGTGCAGAGGAAGGGTGGTGCAGGATGGCCATGGCGGTTTGTGCGGTGATGCCACCAGAACTTGCTCAGGTGGGCTGAGCAAACCCATCCAAGGGCCTTGCCTTTCCGAGCTAAGGTAGCAATTGGGCAGGAAGGTCCTTGCCACCCGTTAACTTGCACATTTCCATTGCAGGTGCCTCCAGTCCCTCCAGAAAGTGAACACCTGGAGAGCTCCTCTGGGGAGACAAGGTAAAATGAGCTAGGTGTGCTTAAGAGCAGAATTGGTTCACGTTTATCATGGCTTGACCTGTCTAACAATACATTGAATGGAAAGTTTGCCAGGCTCGAGAAGAGCAACCTGTGAAGAGGGGAGCAACGGGCTACTGGACAGCGAGAGGAGCAAGTTGGGAGCAGAGCTCTGCGGGATGGGCAACTGAGGACATCCAGGCAGGCAAGAAGAACGAGGAGCCCAGGTGTGTAGCAGGCTCTGCTGCCCATCTTTCAAAGCTCCGAACACTGCTCCGACTATGGGCAATATTTCTGAGGTGCGCAGAGATGGCACCGGGCAGGAAGCCCGCAGCTGCCCGTGGGAGAGCGTGTCTGTCAGGAGGAACATATCACTCCAGCGTTGGCAGCTCTCCTTCGGCACTTGTGGCAGCTCTGTTTGTGCAAGGCTGAGCAACACCCCAGCAGAGTCACAAGGCTCATAGCAATTTTTGGAGCTCTTTGACCCGCTGCCTACAGAAAGAGGCAAAGTCTCCCTTTTCTGTTCATGTCAGCTGGCAAGCCCAGCACTGGCTGCTGGTGTCTGAATCCCAAAGACGCAGCAAGGAGCTGTGTCACGTAGCTGTAGACCCTGAGGTACTGGCACTTCGTAAAAAGCTCACGTTGCACCTGAGACAATTGAGGGAAGAAGAAAACAACCAAACAATACCAAAGCAGCGTGTTTTGCCTTCAAGCCTGGCTTTCTAGCAAGGGACAGTGAGGCGTGCTGCTGCTCGGCTTTTGGAAAGGACCACAGCACAGCTGCCCTGCCCAGCCCTGCTGCCTAGCAAAGCAGTGCTGCACATCTCTGTCAACTTGCAGAGCTCTGAGGGTGTCACACGTGTGGAGAAGGGGACAAAGCCGTGCCGTAGCCACTGCCAGGGACGGTTCCCTCTCGTGTGCCAGGAACTGCCCCTTGAACAGCACACTGCCCAACGAACGGGGCACAAAGTCGTGCCTCTTCCTGCCTTCATGGTTTCATCAGCACTTTGGACTCTCTTCTTGCAGGTGCCGATTTTTTTCTGCTGCCTGGATTGCCCGCATGAGCTCTGCTGCCTGGGCTTTGAGGGGCGCGATGCAGCCCCAGCACCACCTCGGCGGAGGCGAGGAGGGAGGCACCGCGCCCTTCTGCTCCGGCCGGCACATTTCACTCGGGCACCGCGACGCCGGAGCGGCCCCGCACCGCCCTCAGACCCAGCCCAGCCCTGGCGGGAGGCCTTGCTGGCTCACTCCTCGGCTCCGTCAGCAAAAGCCCACCAGCCGGCACAGCTGCCCCCGTGGGGAGCTGGCATGTCACCTGCAGATTCCATGGGGCGTGCTGGGCGTGGAGGTGTATATCATCTGAGAGGGACACGAGGGACACGCTGGACAGCATGTTCCAGACTATAAAACCCTCGAGGTTTTCTTTGCCGCTACTCATTCTTGGCAGAGAGACGCTGCACCACCTTGCTGCATACAAGAAGGGAGCACCCATTGCTGCCCTTTGGTCGGTGCAAGTCCTTGTATGCAGCACACAGCACAATACCCTTTCTTAGGATTCTTGATCAAACATGACTGGCTTGCAGTTTCCATTAGCTGAGTTAACTCCAGGTTAGCTACAGCAAAAACTCCGCTCTTACTTCTCCGACCCATCAGCGCTCTCTGGACCGACGCAAACACCCCCTTTCTGTCAATCAGAACTGGAGTGGTGATGCTTTGCTTTCAGCCACAACACGTGCCTGTGCCTAGGGACTGATGGGAAGGAGGAGTTAAAAAAGCCAGCTTACATGGTGCCCCAAATCCCAGCCACCCTCCAGGACCGGAAAAAAACTGGACACACCCCCATATTTATTCTAGCCATTCTGTAGCCAGCACAGTCATTTCAGTGTCGATTCTGGTTGATTCTGCAGCTTTATAACAGTTGAAACACCCAGCTCATCAAGGCGGCTGATCTAGAAGGCAGGGGATCTGAACTGGCCCCAACTACCTATGATGTGACAGTGTCCATAACTCGGGTTAATCACAGGTTGTCCTGTGACATAAGGATGTAGCACTCTTTCACCTTTCTCCTTTGAAGCTTTGGGGTTTGTGCACGGGAGCCTTATGTACCTTTCTTTTCAGAGTTGCTCATCGTTTCAGCATTGTTTCTGATGAGGAAAACATCCTTTCTGTGTAGATGTTAATTTATGTACATTTAATAAACAGCATGGTATCCTATACTACCAATGATCTTTTTTTCAGACTAATGAAAAGTTCAAGACAAAAGCATGCTTTGTGTCTGCAAAGAAAAGTGTAAACCTCTGTAACTGTATTAAAAAGCTGCGGTTGTTTCACTCGCGGATGTTTGTAGCTATAGCAGAAACAGAGCTGCTGGCTGCCTTACTGCGAGGTCCAGAGGACACCAGTCTTCTCCTGAAGGCTTTCTACCAGCGTAATACTGTTTGAGTTGCCACTCCATTAAAACAGGACTTGTTCACTAATTGGTTCCTACATGAAAACCCGAGGATAGAAACTTGATCCTGGTTGGCAATGTCAAAAGCAGCATGAGGCGAGGCTGCCCAAAGCCTGGCTGCTGCGCTTGGAGGAAATGTGCCTTGAGTCCCGATGGGCAGACAGGGCACGCCTCTGCAAGTCTGCTTCGCAACACAGCACAACGCAACAGACCTGTGTACAAAGAGCATTAACATCATCACAGGTACAGCCAGTCACAAGGTGGGCAATGCCCGAGTGAAGGCTGCCAGCTGTCCTGCTGGCCGGCTCTGTCCTTCACGGCTGCAGACTCCCTTTCCCAGGCACTCACTGAGCCAGGGGCTGGCTTCGCACTCGCAAAGCACGTAGCCCATGCAGCAGCTCACTCCACTGCTCACCGTGGTTCCCCATGGCTGCTTATCTACCCAACAGATCTCTTAGTCCCTCCTGTTTGTGTATGGAGAAGGACTCGTAGGAGATGGGATAACAGTGATCACCAAACAGGGGAGTTGAAACTTTTGAGTGTAATGAGATACAGCTCAGAGGAGTTGCTACCTTGCTTTTCAGGAGAGCAAACTTGAAGCTACTCAGAGAGCTAGTCTGCAGTGTCCCCTACGAAGCTGCTTTGGAGAGCTTAGGGCTCAGAGAGCAGCTTAGTTTTTCAGAACCACCTTCTGCAAGCACGGGAGCAGGCAATCTGGTGGAGTCTGAAGTCAAACAAGAGGGGCAGAAGACCAGCTTGGCTGAACAGGGACCTCCTTTTTCAACTCAGGTGGAAAAAGGAATGTTATGATCCCTGGGACCAAGGTCCGGCTTGGCAGGAAGATCACAGAGCTGTAGTTCATACGTGTAAGGAGAGAACAGAAAAGGGCAAAGCTCAGCTAGAGTTGAAATTGGCCAGTGTTGTGTCGGGCTATAAAAAGGGCTTTTTACAGTACGTTCATAGCAATCGCTCATTGAGCACGGCCAGGGACTCTCTGAGGAGGAGGAGGATGCGGCTGGGCTTGCCGGTGCATCGGCCACAGAGCCGCCAGCACCAGGGGCAGAAGCAGAAAGCGCAGAGGTCTGTGAGGTGCACAGAGAGCGGGGGCTGCGCAAACCCCTCCGAGCGTATGGCGGGATATGTTGTATCGCGGGATACGTTGTATGACGTTGGCGGTTTTGGGGGGTAACTATGTACGTACTGTAGGGACACATGCTTTCTTACGGGATGAAAAGATGTAATGTTGTCGTGGTTTAGCCCCAGCCGGCAACTAAGCACCACGCAGCCGCTCGCTCACTCCCCCTCCCACAGTAGGGTGGGGGAGAGAATTAGGAAAAAAACCTCGTGGGTTGAGATAAACACGGTTTAATAGGACAGAAAGAAAGAAGGAAACAACAATGATAATACCAACACAGGAATGTACAAGAACAAGTGATGCCCAATACAGCAATCGCTCACCACCCGGCGATCGACAGCCCGTCCCCGAGCAGCGATTTCCGCCCCCCGGCCAACTCCAGTTTATGTACTGGGCATGACGTCGGATGGTAGGGAATATCTCTTTGGCCAGTCTGGGTCAGCTGTCCCGGCTGTGTCCCCTCCCAGCTCCCCGTGCACCCCCAACCTCCTTGCTAGCAGGCCAGCACGAGAAGCTGGACTGTCCTTGACTGCTCAGCAACAACCCAAAACATCAGCACATTATCAACAGTTTCTCATCCCAAATCCAAAACACAGTGTCACACTGGCTTCTGTGAAGAAAACCAGCTCTATCCTGGCTGAAACCAGGACACAGGGAATAAGGGAAGAGGTTCCCCGAGGGCAAAACATTACTAAAGCATTTAATGAACAACAAGGGAAAGACGAATCTCCAACAGAATGGTTGGAGAGGTTGAGGAAAAACCTACAAATGTACTCTGGAATTGATCCGAATACAGTGGCTGGGACCGCACTCCTTAGAACACAATTTGTAGCTAAATCCTGGGGGCATATAAGAAGGAAATTAGAAAAATTGGAAGATTGGCAAGAAAGAAGATTAGAGGAGTTACTTAGAGAAGCCCAGAAAGTCTATGTTAGGAGGGACAAAGAAAAACAAAAAGCAAAAGCAAAAATTTTTGTACGTGTCAGTAGTAGGAGCAAAAGGAGAGCCTTTTAAAGTAAATATATTGAAAGATGTAGAAGTAGAAACAGAAAAGAAAATTTGTCTTAATGATTTACTTTTGCTCCCTGAAGCGGAATACAATTTATTAGGAAGGGATTTGATTTTGAAGTTAAACTTGAGCATTCAGAGTCAAGGGGACAAATTGCAGATTAAATTATACACTTTAACACAAGAGGATGAAGAAGCTATTAACCCCTCAGTGTGGTATAAGGAAGGGGAAACTGGAAAGATAAAAATGGACCCCATAAGCGTTCAAATAACAGATCCGCACCGCCCAATTAGAATCAAGCAATACCCTATACCTATGGAGGGTCAAAAAGGATTAAAAGGATATTTACCCTGAAGCTAAATAAATGGAGACATAGAAAGTTATTAATGTGACTGGGTGCGGGACAGAGGAGGAGATAAAAAACAGGGGCAAGGAATCGGGTAGAGGGACGGAAGGACGTTTTAAGAAGCGGCAGGCTACGAGAAAAGCAGGAAAGAATTAAAAAATAGGAACAGGAATGAGGATAGAAGGAAATACTGAAACAAAATTTAAAAAGGGACAGGGTATACGGAAAAAAGGGAGGAGTTAAAAGTACGGGAAAGGGAAGCTGGATAAAGGGAATCGTTGAAGGAGAAATTAGGTAGCGGTGGGGTGCAAGAAATACAAGGGGAGGGGCGGGGAACCAAAAAAAAAACCCCCAAACAAAAAAACGGAGAAAGGGAGCCAGGTAGAGGGAGACGTAGAAGAACTTTTAAAAAGCAACCGGGTACGAGAGACACGGACAGGAATTAAAACGCAGGGACGGGGAGACGGACAGAGGACAAGGCAGAAAGGAAAAAGAAGTGGCGGTCAGGTACGAGAAACACGGGAATATTAAACAAACAGGGAGATGGCTAGAAGGAACCGCAATGAGAAAATGTTAAAAGTAACAGGGTACAAGAACCACAGGAAATAATGAAAAAATAGGGACGGGGAGATGCACAGAAGGAAACATAGGATGAAAGTTTTTTCAGCGACGGGGTGCAGGACAGAGGGAGGAAATAAAGCACAGAGACAGGGTGCCGGAGGGAGGGAACTGTAGCGTGAGAAATTAAAATGCAGCAGGGTACAAGAAACACAAGTAAGCATTAAAAAACGGGGAGAGGGAGCCGCAGAGAGGGAAACGTGGGAAAAAATTAATAGGTGAAATGGTACAGGGCAGAGTCGGCAGATGAGCAGTAAGTTTCGGGGAGCCAACAAACAAGGGATTCTAAAGCAGTTCCAAGAGCTAATCCCAGGAAACCCAGGATTAAGGATTCTCAGTTTCATATTTCACGTCCAAAATATGTAGAACTTTGACAGAGATGACATCGTGTTTTCCTTAAACCAGCTGATTGCAAACTGCTGCACTGGGCGAGAACACCATAAACAGTTTAAGACAAACGGCCACGCTCCTAAGTAAAACAATAAACCCAGCGCACGGGAGCCGCGCAGCCTCTGCTTCGGCCTTCGCCTCTCGCCATCCGCCGCCAAAGCTGCTGCCGCATCCTGCGCGCCACGCGTAGCAGGTTTCCAGCCACGGCCTGAAAGGCGGTGAGGGTAAAATACGAGAAAATGTGCCATTACGCTCTGCAGTTACGGTTAATTCAGTTCCTGTTTCACAGTCCGGTTACGGAACGCGGGGTCGCTCGCAGGAAGCGTCGTGGCGGAAATCAGAGGGGTGCCGAGGCGGCCGGAGAGACGGCAGAAGGCTGGAGGGCACAGAGGTACTCGGGAGGGGATCTGAACGGAGCACAGGCGGCGTCGGGGAGACGCTGGCCGACGGGAGGTGAGCAAGATGGAGGAGAGGACAGAAAGACCGCTCTGAGGAAGAGGGATGGCCCGAGGAGATGTTCTGACAAACCGAGAGGGGTACAAATCACGCTCCAGAGATAACAGCGCGCCAAGGAGACCCCGTAAAACCCCGGAATGGGGGAGGGGGGGGGGGAGGAGGGGGTAAGGGAGACGCGCCAGGGAAATCTAAAAAGCGACGGGGTGTGTGACAAACAGAAAGAATTGGAAAAGAACAGACATCTTGATAAAAGCAAATATAGAAAGAGAATTTAAAAAGAAAAAAAGGGTATGAGGCAGGGGAGGAAAAAACTAACAAATAGGGAGAGAAGACCAGATAAAAGTAGACAAAAAATTATCAAAAGCGAAGGTGTTAAAGAAGGAGAAACTTGGCAATGGGGCAGCAGAAGAAATCAACAAAGGCAGAAAGCAAATTTAAATAGTGACAGGGTATAGCAGAGGCGGGAATGAAATAAAGACAGTGAACTGGATGAAAACAGATAGGGAAAAAAAATTCAGAAGTGATTTCACACAGGATAGCCAGGAAGTAATAAAAACGTAGGGTTAGCCGTCTCCATAAAAGCAGACACAGAAAATTTAAAAAACGATGAGGTAGAGGACAGACAGGAAAAGAGTAAATAATCGGGACAGAAAACCAGGTTAAAGTAAGCATAAAAACATAAGTTCCTCACCGTTCCTGGAGGTATTTAAAAGGCGCGTGGATGTGGCACTTAAGGCCACGGTTTAGTGGTGGACTTGGCCGTGTTAGGTTTACGGCTGGGCCCGATGATCTTAAGTGTCTTTTCCATCCTAAATTATTCTGTTATTCGAAAATGAAGACGTTAAGACGGGGAAAAAAAGTTAAAATAGGGAAAAAACCTGAATAGGCAAAGACATAGCAAGAAAATTTCACAAGCAACAAGGTATGGGACACACTAGAATGAGCTAAAAAAATGAAGCTGCTGAAGTGGATAAAAACAGACGAGGAAAGAAAATCTAAACGTGAGGGGGTACAGGAGAGACAGGAACCAACTGGAAAAAAGGGAGCTACATCCTAATAAAAGTAGATTTAGAACGAACATGTTAGAAGCGGCAAGTTACAGGAAACGGGAAAAAAAAACGTAGGGATAGAAAATGAGATAAAAGTACACGGAGAAACAAAATTTCAAACCAAAAAGAACGATGACTAAAAAAATTGAAAAATGGGGACAGGGAACCACATAAAAGTAGACGCAGAAAGGAAATACAAAAAGCGGTGCCCTTAGGAAAAAATAAGAGAAAATAACTAATAAGTAACGACAGCGGACAAGATAAAAGTAGAAAATTTGAAAAGCAATGGGGATTAAGGACTTTAATTAAAGACAGCGATGGTGAACTAAAATGGAGATGTAGAAGGGAAACTGAAGAAGGGGTGGCACTAAGGGAAGACAAGAAATCACTGAAGATACAGACATGGAAGGGCACAGAAAGTACATGTTAGAAGTGATAGGCATTAGGGAAATAAAGGAAAAAACAGAAATAGGGACAGTGGAGTAAAACAGCTATAGAGAGACAATTTTAAATGCGATGACAATAAAGAAAAACCAGAAGAGAGAGACAGAAGATGGGATAAAAGTAGAAAATGTTAAAAGCAACAGGGATTAAAGAAATAAGGAAAAAATTGTGAAATAGGGACAGTAAACAGAGATGTAGAAAGAAAGTTTTAATAGTGAGGGCGCTAAGGAAAGACAAGAGCTAATTAAAAATACAGACAAAGGGAACAAAAGTAAGCCTGGCAAGAACATTTAAAAAGCAATAGGTGTTAGGGAAAGAAGGGAATAAAACATAAAAGAAATGGCAAACTTTTAAAAGAGTTGGAGAAAGAAAAATGAAAAAGCCAGGTGATGCAGAGAAGTGAAAGAAATTTAAACTCAGTAACATCACAGTGTCATTAAGCAGACATCTTCTGTTTCACTTCCCCCCTTTTCTATTACCCTTGCGAATTCTTTCGCAGTCCCTTATAACGTACCATTCTCCTTCGTCCGTCGATTAAAATACCTCCCTGTTGCGACTTCAGGTTTGACCTTACTCTTTTTCCAGGTAACACAGTCATCCCCATTCTTCTGACAACGCCATAGCGAACCTCGAATTATACAACACGTACATAAAACAAATAAGCTATCAACTAATACGAGTACAAGCAGCTCTTTGATCCATTTAAAATTTGGTAACCGAGAGGCTAATTTGCTCCGAACTTCTTCACAACCCCAAGAGGTGATGTAAATCTAAAGCTGTTCTTATCATGACCTACTCCATAGCGGGGGTTATTAAATAGAGAGGTGTTAACCGGAACCGGAACTCCTGTTAGAGAGAACGTCTGGCTAGACTCTCTAGGCACTTGCAATCGCTCTCGTTTAGAATTTCCTAATATTATTATGTATTTCTATAGATTATTTTCGCCTAACTGGGTGAGATCTTCCCCTCGGTATTGGGATCGGTTACGGCCGCCCCAACAAAATTCCAAACGGACTTAAATTCTCTTTAGTTCCCGGTTTTACCCTGATTCGTAGTAGGGCTACAGTGGGAGCGCTTGGTACCAATGTAGATTTGCTTCTTGACTAAGTTTAGCTAGCTGTTGTTTAATTAAGTGATTCATTTTCTCCACTGGCCCACTTGCCTGAGGTCGGTTGCCGGTTTGTTCCTAAAATTTTACTAACTCGTTGCACTATTTGCGCACAAAAATGAGCACCCCTATCAGAAGATATTACTGCTGGTACTCCAAATCTGGGAATAATTTTCGTTTAAGAGTACTCCTGTCACTTCCCTAGCCTTATTAGCCCTACAAGGGAAAGCTGCTGGCCAGCCCGAAAAGGTATCTGTTAATACGAACAAATCCCAAACCCTCCCCTTTCCGTGGGAGTTCGGAAAAGTCTGTTTGTCAATTTTGACCTGGAACTTTCTCTTTACCGAGACTTCCAAATTTTACACGATTTCCCACCTTTGCATACTTCACAGTTATTAACCATGGCTTTTACAGTTTGAAACAAATTCCCGGCTACTATTTGCTTCATAAGGGAATCATACGAGGCTTCAGTTGCCCAATGAGTCTGGTCGTGTTCTGCTTTTACCGGTTTCCGTACTATTCTAAAGGGAACTATTACTCTGCTACCTTTTAATTTTGCCCAACCTGATGATTCAACTTCTGCTTCCAAATCTTTAATTAATCTAACGTCCTTCTCATCACAGTCGACCGAGTCCGGTAGCGGCAAAGCTTTTTCAGGAATCAAACTTAACACCTCACCTTGTTCCGCAGCTCTTTTTGCCTCATAATCTGCCGATTTATTCCCCACTTCCTGAGCAGCGTCACCCTCTTGGTGCCCCTTGCGGTGCATAAGCGCAACCGCCGAAGGCGACTGTACCGCATCCAAAAGTCTTAGGATCACGTCAGCAAGCTTAATGTTTTCCCTGGGCAGTCAGAAGTCCCCGTTCCTTCCGGATAGCCCCACGGGCATGAACTACACCCAAGGCGTATTTTGAATTTGTCCGGGTGTTCGCTCGCAGTCCTTCAACAAGCTCTCACTAAAGCAATTCATTCGGCTCGTTGTGCGGATGTACCCTCAGGGAGTGACTTTGCTTCCAGCACTCGCTCTGCGGTGGTCACGGCATACCCCGCCATACCCCGCCATTCGAGCTCCATCCTTGGCTGACAGTAGGCACACTGATCTTTCGGGAGGGGTTGACTTCCCCGAGACGGGGCACTTGGGCTACTTCTCATGGCTCCTCGCCTCCCATTAGTGGTGTTTCCCGGTGGGTTCCCAGAGGTTACCTGGCCCCTGCGGTGCGCAAAGCAGCCGCTGTAGCGCTGGCAATTGTTTTGCCCATTCCCCCCCCCCGCCTGTCCCTATTCCGACACACTTGCCAAGCAGTCTCCAGCAATTTCTCTAAATCTCTCACATCTGTTCCTTGCACTTGCTGTAACTTTTTCTTGACATCATCCGTCAGCTGTCCCAGAACCAGGAATAACAACTGACCCTTTCCCTCCTGAGAGGTACGGTTTAAAGGAGTATATTTCTGCATCCCTTCTTTTAATCGGTTCAAAAAAATCAGTAGGGGATTCTTTTCTATCTATCTAGTTTAATTTCATACAATTTAGACCAATTTACTGATTTTGGGACAGCACTTCTTATTCCAGAAGCCATTCGTTCCCTGTACCGCGGTACTAAGTCCCGGGCTCCTGGCTGGTTAGGGCCCCGACCGGGACTGGTAATGGGAACATGGTTATCCGCTGTTCCCGGCAGAGTTCCAGCCAAAACCAGAGCCTGGACTTGAGGGTCTGGCCACCCTCACAACACTCTGCTTTTCTGCCTCGCTGAACACCGCATCCGACATTGCACGCACATCCTCGCAATCGGGGTCAAACAATCCTTTAATCTCCCATTCTGTCAACCTTTAAACATCTTTGTCCAATGCCACAAGGCGAGCAACATCTTTTTTGCTTCCTATTTTGCTTATTGTTTGTCTTTTTCTATCGCCAGGACCATAGGGTCCTGGGGTGCTGAATTGATTCCACGTTCTTTCTGCCATTCAGGGTGGTTTCGTAGAGTGAAAAACATACGTATCTGCATAAAGCACTTCATCCCATTTTCCTTCTCCCTGAAGGAAGAGCATTAAATTGTATTATTACACTAAATGTATAATACCTATTATAACGTGTGTAGTATTATATTACAATTATATGTACCTTAATGTAATAATGTATTCTATTTTAATGTCCTGTTAAAGGGCTGTTTTTCTCCACCGTCTGGCTTCTAGAGAGGACACCACTGATTACAATGCTTAATTAAAGTTTTCCTATCGACACTGCCTCCCGGCACTCCCCCCGGATCTCTCCAGTGCTGCAAAACACATCCCAGTGGGCTTTTCTTTAGAATTCCGCCACTCTGTGACTCTCCCATATCTGATGCAAATTTTACCGTTAATAACCAAAATCCAATAAATGACAAACCAATAACCAATACCTGAAATGCATGAGCCAAAAGTCAGGTAACAGTTAACCGGACCTCCAAATGGGGACGCAGCCCCTCCAAACGGGGAAGTTAATCCCCTACCATATGGGACACAAGTCCCCCAGAGGTACACCGGTAAGGTGCTAGCGAGCCGCTATACGCCGACCCGTGTGCACATCTGCACGTCTTAAAGACGGTCCCAAATTGATTGATCGTTACCAATTCAGGATTTAAGGATGTCTTCTTGCCAGAGGGTCTTTGTCTGTCCCCGCGGTGATCCGACTGAGAACGGGGGTCTCTCCGGAAAAGATCTCCGGGGGCAAACCCAAGAGAGTCCCAGACTCATCGGGTCCCGCAGCCGAACAGAGGATGTCCCTCCCACCTGGGTCACCAAATGATTCACAAAAGTTACAGAAATTTAAACTCAGTAACACCAAAGTGTCATTAAGCAGACGCCTTTATTGCCACACCGGACGCCTGGGGGATATCTCCTCCCAACGCACGCGCGCTGAAGCAAAACTTCATCCTTTATATACCTGAAAGACGTGAATATTCGCACGTGTCCTGAGAAATCTCCGCCTCCTCGCTTATCTGCCACGTTTACATAACGCTGGTGTTGCAAAACTACACTACGCGTGCGCGGGCGTCTCGGGCGGTCGTCGGTGGTCATTTGGGGAGTTAGCCCCCTCCTTCTTTTTCCCTTTTATGGTCACAGGTCTCCTGAGGATAGTTCCTTCTCCTTGGATGTTTTCCCCTTCTGTTCTTCAGCCAAGCGGTTCCTTCTTATCATCCGTGTTGAGCACTCCTGCTAGGACGTTTCTGTGCTCAAGGTGAAGGTATCTCCTCTGCACTCATCAATTTCTCAGTCCTTGCTCTTAACTCTTCTCCTCTTGGTTCTCTCCACCTGTCTTCTCCGTTTCTACTTGTGTTTTAATTTTCATCAGGGCTGCTTTCCTCCTGATGAACTGTTTACATATAGGTACAGTGTTGGCACTGAGGCAAATACAGCCTAAGGACTATGAGAATAGGCCGTTAAACATAATGCCACGGTTGCTAGGCTAAAGAAGTCTATACTAAAGTTAAACTAATCACGAAATCAATAACCTTCCAGAAAGTACATCTCTTCAGAAATTTGTAAAACTGACAGTTGATTAGTTACACATGCTAAAACCTTCTAATTGTTTTAGATCCTTGTTTCAGAGGGCACTAAGGGAAGGGAAGAAGTCAGTTAAAAAATAAGGGTAGGCAAATAAGGACCGCGAATGAGAGAAAAGGCGGCAGAAAATTTTAAAAGCAATGGTGATTACGGCAAAAGGAAAAATATTAAGAGGCAGGGATGGCGAACTAAAACGGAGACGTAGATAGAAAATCTAACAAGTGAAGCCACTAAGGGAATACCAGAAACAATCAAATACAAAGGGATACTGAAAAGTCGGCCAGAAAACCCTCTAACACTTAGGTTGAAGCTTTAGAAGGCGGGCATTCCTTACGGCAGCGCTGGGGATTGCTCCACCACGAGTGCTCCGACGGGTTAGTAAAGCACATCAGTTCATATGCAGAAAAGTCATACGTGTCATCAGATCCCCCAAGAAGGGCAGTCTTATGGTGAGGAGTCCCCGGAATTCGTTGACATAGTCCAAGCATGCGCAGTAAAATTAGGGTTAGGGTCTTTTCACCCTCAGGTGGTCGTCCACAGTCTTCCTCACGCAGTCTGCCAGTTGAACCTGGGGCTTCCTTTGTCCATATCTAGTCATCGAATTAGCTCCTCGGTCTTTCGGCCTCAGGATGGCACAAGGAGGTCAATTTAACCTGGTAGCAGTGATTTCCACGGGAAGCCTAAGGAGCTTGCTTTGTGTTATCCGTGAATTTACACGGGAAGCCTAACAAGCTTGCTCACGGTCTGTTTGATCTTGTCGGGCAAGAAGTGACATGTTTAAGGTCTCAGCCAGTGACTTTACTTAAAAGAGTAAGTAAAGACGGAGAGGGGGAGACGGACAGGGAGACAGGGAGAAAGAGTAAAACAGCGATGGGCTTCAAGAGGGAGAGAGAGAAGAATTAAAAGATCCTGGCAGGGAGCCGGACAGGGCAAGACGGCAAAAGAAATGAAACTGCAGCGTGGCTCAGGGCTGACAAGGACAAAATTGCAAAACAGGGACAGGGAGCAGGATAGCGGGAGACAGAGGAAGAAAGAGACTTGTGCTGTGCTACAGGGCCGAGAAGGAAGACCTTGAACATCAGCCAGAGACTAGAGAACAGAGTGGAAGGAAGGCAAAAACGGTGGCTGGGAGCCGGACAGAGAGAGACTGTGAAAGAAAAGAGTAGCAACACGCTACATTGCAGAGGGAGGAATGGAAAAGCAGGCACAGGGAGCCAGACAGAGAGAGGCAGAGGAAGGAAAAATAGCCACAAGCTACAGAGCAGGGAGAGAGAGGACCTAAAAGATGAGGACGGGGAGCTGGTCAGAGTGAGATGGAGAAAGGAGGTATGGGCGGGGGGTGGAGGGGGGGAACCACATCAGCGTGGGAAAGAGGGGGGGGCCAGGGGAGAGGCAGTGAGGGCCCGGGATGCAGAATAGGGGCAACAGGGCCCCGAGGGCCTGGGACTCACCACAGCTTTCACTCCCTGCACTGCTGGGAGAGTTCGCCAGTTCAGACGCTTCCTCCTCCTCCTCCTCCTCTCCTCCCTTCGCCTTCTGTAACTCCTGTCGCTTGGCTGTCCTCCACCTAAGAGAATACCGGGGTGTCTTACAGCTCGTACAAGACGGGGCTCCCTACACACGTAGCCTCGCTCGTGCGCTACGCGGCCGCCTTTGGTGACGCGTACAGACCCTGCATGTCGATGGTGTGGCCTGCTGCGGACTACGAAGAGGGATCCTACCTCACCTGGAGGGGCTGGCTCGCTCTTCCCTGCAGCAGGAGGCAGCTGCCGGCCGGCCGGCCTTCGGTTTCTTCTTCCTCTTTACCGTTCCCTGGCCTCTCCAGCTCTGGCCGTGGCAGCTCCCGCCCAGGGCCGGCAAGCGCTCCGCCTGTCCCTTTCTGCAGCCGTGCCACGAGGAGAGCGAGGCTGGGCAGAGACAACCCACGCGAGCCCGAGGCGGGTGCGGTCAGCGGCATCCCCCCCCAGCGCGGCCCCTGGCAGAGGGAAAGAAGCAGCAGCGACCCTTATTACCGTAGTTCCCCCCTGGCCGAAGCCTCTCCTTCGGCGGGGGCCGCTGGAGACACCGCTCTGCCCCTGCACCGCTGCCAACGGCGTCCGCTTTCACGGAGAACCCAGTGCACGCGAGGCCCGGCTTGCCGCCTCTGCGACAGGGCCCGGGGCCGGCCCGGGGCTACGGGACGGGCTTCAGGGGAGGGGCTGGAGCTGGGGGCAGCTGCGCGGGGCCAGGAGAAGCGAGCGGGGGGGCTCTGACGAGTTGGGAGGCACCCGGCGTCCGCGCCTGGGGGCTGTCCGCCTCCCTCCCTCCTCCCAGAGCCCCGGTAACTCCCCGGGGCTGCCCCGACCCGACTCGCCTCCAGCGGGCTGGCAGCCGGTCGCAGCGGGCGGCTCGAAGTTCCTCGCCCCGCCACCCGCGGGCGGCCGGTGCGCAGGAGACGCCCCGCACCCGCCCCAGGGGCTCGCTCGCCTCACCGGTGGTCCCGGCCCTTCACGCCCCGCCGGGAACTGGAACCCGCTGCGCCGCCATGCGGCTCCCGCGCGCCGCGCATGCGCCGGACGCCGGCGGCGCGCCGCAGGGGCGAGGGGCGGTGCGCGAACGCCGGGCTGCAGTAGCAGCGAGCACCCGGCGGCCGTGCCTCATTTTGCAGGGCGAGCACCCGCCCACGTTGCGCACATGGGGCGGCAACGGCGCGACCTTACCGGGAAGTAGCAAAGAGCGCGCAGGGACCGCAGAACGGCATCGCGGTTACCGGCGGCCGGCAGCGTGGGTCACTTAGGCGCCGCCGCGCATGCGCGGATTCCGAGCTGCGGCGAGGTTCCCCACGGCGCATGCGTGCCTCCCGAGCTGCGGCAATGCGCCCATCGCGCATGCGCAGCTTCTGAGCGACGAGGTGCTGTACCGCGCATGCGCGGCTGCCGAGCTGCAGTACCTAATTTTGGTCACAGGGCGGCAGCACTGAGGGCGGCGAGGAGGCACGCCACCACGCATGCCCGGGAACCCGCGTCGCAAAAACTACATCTCCCGGCATGCACTAGCAAGCACAGCATGACCGCCCGGAAGACCACGCTTCCCGGCATGGCGGGGAACGAACATGGCCGAGAGCAAACCCCGTGCCTCAGGACTACGGCTCCCGCCATGCCGCGAGACGCAGCCTGTCCTGCTGGCTCACCCTGCGAGGACACCGTCTTCCACCCCCCCCATCCCCCATCCCCGCCGAGACGCGAGCGCTCACCCGCCCTCTGCAGCGTAGTTCCGGGTGGACCCCTCCGCCGGCTCGCACACCCCTCTGCTCCGTGCCTCCGACGCGGACCCCGCCGCCCTGCCTCAGGTCGATCGGGCGGCCCCGCTCACCTTCTTTCTCGCTGCAGCCGCAGCCCGGTCAGGCCGGGCGACCGCTCCACCCTTGGCTCCCCCCGGCCCCTCCACGGCCACCGGGAGTAGGGCAGCAGCAGCACCAGCCCCTCCCCCGGCAGCCACCCCTGTGCAGGGAGCGTCCGTCCCCACCGGCCTCACCGCCCGCACCTGGGGCTCCTCCAGCCCCGGCCCACAGCTGGAGCCCAGCTGGAACAGGGGGCCAGCGCCCGACCCCCACCCCAGGGCATCCCCTCCTGCCCCGAGCTCCGGCACAGCCCCTCCCCCGGGGCAAAGCGAGGGCGAACGCAGCCGCGAGGGCAAAGGAGGCGGCGCATGACAAGGCCCGGGAGCGGGGCTGCCCCGGGGCTCGGGGCCTGCCCCGGGGACACCCCGGCAGTCCTTCCCGGAGCCGCGCTCCTCGGTGCGGCAGGGAACAGGCGGGCGGGCGGCTCCCGGAGCCATGGGCTGCTGGGCAGGGGGAGGCCGCCGAAAATGAGGTGTGAGGCACGGGACGCTACAAGAGAGGAGACCGGGGGCAGGGAGTCAGACCAGGAGAGAGGGAGAGACAAAAAAGTGGCAACCGAGCCGAAAGGAGGAATGAAACAATGGGGAGCCAGGACAGTGAAACACGGAGGTAAGGGGCGGGGAACACCACCAAAACAACCCCCATATCTGCACCGTACAGGGAGCTGGGGAAAAAAGAGAGCTGGAGAGCAACAAGAAGAGCAATGAGCATGGAAAGAAGGGGGTGCATGGGTGGTGGGAGTCCAAAATAGGGTCATCAGGGAGCCAGAGACGGTGAGATGGAGAACGGACAAAAGCGACAGGCACTGCAGGGGGGAGAGGGAGGAATGAATGAGCAGGGACAGCCAGCCAGCCAGCGACGGAGAAAGGCAAGAGACCGCACGGGCGACAGCGCGGAGAGGGAGGAATTAAAAGCGAGGGACAGATTGCTGGGAAAGCAGAGGCAGAGAATGGAACAGAATCAGAGCGTGCTACAGGGCCAAGAAGGAAGAAACAGGGACAGGGAGCCAGGGAAAGAAAAAGTCCTGAGGAGCTACAAGACAGACAGGGAGAAATGAAAAAACAGGGTTCCGGAGCCCGGCAGAGAGAGAGCTGGTGAAAGAAAACGATAGCAGTAGGCTACAGGGAGGAGAGGAAGGAATGAAAAGATAGGGATGGGAAGCCAGGCGCAGAGAGAACCATGCCTCTGTGCTCTGAATGAGAGGCCTGTCTGGAAATAGAAAGTGCAGATACTAAATTTAATAAAGTAACAGCGAATACGATAGAGATGAGACTTGACCAAGTGTAGCACAAAATGTAAGATACACTACCCTGCTCCGTCAACGACTGTGGCCTAGCATCTAATGGCAGGCTTAGTTTCTGTTTCCCAAGGAGAGTAGCACAAAAACATAATTTTCCTATTATACAAATATTTTACCAGACTATGCAAAGAAAGTAACAACAATTGCCTTACAGATCTACGTGAATACATAACAGTAGCAGAAAATTGCTAGAGTACAAAACACTCAGCCTTCAAAGTCCACAGAAAGACATTAGGTCTTGTAAATCATCGGTTCTAAGGACCCTGCTGCTACCACATCACCGCAACATGTGACTCACAGCGTATTTCTTTCTTTCTAGGTTTAAGGAATTCCTTCATTTTGGGGGTTTATTTGTTGGGGGGTTGTGAAGAAGGAAGCTCTTTAGCTCTGTTTTTCTTAAATCTGGCATATTAACTATTATGGCATGCTGTAATGATCACAGATTTTATATGTTTTCCTGGAAACAAAGTTGAATGCAGAAACAAACTCAAAGACCCAAGCACAGAAAGTGAGCTAGGATCCTGGCGTACAAGCTGGTGTAGACAAAAATCTTACAGAAGATTAACTGAAAAGTCCTCATTCTGCAAATGCTTATACACTTATCAATCCATTACTTGAGTCCACTAGCTTCGTATACAGTAAAGCCTGTGAGAGTAAACATTGTGGTCTGCTTGGTAGATTCATCTGTGACTCCACTCATTGCATACTTAATATTTTCCCCTCTGTCAAAAGGAGTCGTTTTACCAAATGAAGTTAACGTTGTTCATGATCGCTTTTATGGGAAACTGGCAAAAAAAGAGTTTTCCTTAGGGTGAAAGAGCGAAAATGTTGTGTTGCCAAAAGAACAAATTCAGGATTCAAATGCAAGTCCGCTCGCCCTAAGAAGTTAACACTTCTTCTCCTATAACAATTCCCCACACAGAGCTCTAGCGAATGAGGACCTTATTTTGCTAGTTCTTGGATTTTGCCCACAGTCTGGACCAAACAAAATCTCTCCTCAAGGTTAAGTCACTGAGCGACGTCATTCCACAGCTGACAAGACACTAGGTGTTTGAGGAGGTCGGGGGTGATTAGGAGTTTGGTTTTGGTTTGAAATTTTTTTACTCCCCAATTGCAGTTACAAATTCAGAAAAAAAAAAGAAATATAGGAACACACTCACATAAAACTTTCCTCGCGTTTGGTTCCTTCCACGGTATTCGTCATGCATTCAAAATCAAGGTGCATTGCTGTACAAAGCAATGTATCACTTCTCTACGTTATTCACAGGCAACACAGAAGTTAAAATTCAACGCAAGAGTTCTGCAAGGACACAAAAGGGAAAAAACACATGCCACCTAGTTTCCTGCCCACTGAGAAATTGGAAAGCAGCTTAAAAAAGGCAAGACGTACAAAAAAAGATCCCCGGCATTAAGGACTCTATTGTCTTGGTTAATATTGGTAACTATTGCTTGGATTTCTTTGTAAAAAGAAACACAAAGGGATTAGACTATAATCAATGAGAATTAAGCCAGCACAGCAAAAACCCAAACAAACCCAACACATAAACAACATTAACTCCTCAAAAATACCTTCCAAACATTTCTTTAGAATAAAAACAGGGAACATGCAGCTACTGGAGACTTCAATATTTATGTCTTTCTGTGACTCTCCACACCTACATTTGGGGAGAAGACTATAAAACAAGTTCACAGTGCATGAGGTCTTTTAAACTAAAAAAGGGATTAAACTTATGAGAAGTATTTTACTTCTAGAGCTTCACTTGTTCTCTTTGCATTATCATAGGACCCACAGAAGCAAGCCTAGAAAACTTGTGGAAAATTAGTTACATGAATTATGAAGAGGGCCAAGAATCTCTCAATTTTAAACCTACCTCAGGCAAACGATTCTGCCAGCAACTTTTCCAGACTCTGGGATTTTCCTGCTTTCCGTACTTCTGAAAAGATGGTGGGGGAAGCTACCATGATTGTATAACCTTTGAAGCTGTTAGCGTTTCTGCAAAACATGAAACGTTCTTACGGACTGAGCATGCAACAGGGAAAGTTTTACAGACATCCCTTTGTTCTACGCACAACGCCATACTTCTCTCAAAACTGGTAGCCAAGGAGGGAAGGTTTTGAACTCTTTTACGTTTACCTGAATTGTACTGCATAAATATGATGTCTTTTTTTAAGTGCTGCAAATTCCTCTTCATTTTCTGGGATTGCTTCATATGAATATAGACCATGTTTTAATCAGGCATTGCTACCTAACAATTCCAGACACTTGCTAGCTCATTGCTTGACAAATGCACATACTCTGAATACTGCAGATGTCAAGTTTGGCCTGAAGTTTGGTGTCCATCATGACAGGCCACAATTTAAGCATAATAGAAGGCGACCAAATCTGTTCAGAACGTACTACAGGTTTTCACTTTGCAAATCATAATAGTTTTGGTATTTCCTTGAATGCTCAGCTCTTTATGACAAATGACTATGGATGGACAAAAAAAACCAAACCAGAAAACCCAATCACAAAAATTTTCTCCCAAGCTTCTTGATTCTAAAACAAATCTAAAAATTACAATGTGCCCTAAAACAAACCCTGAACTCACAAAGAAAGCAAAGAACAAATATGAGCTGCATTATAAAAATCTCAATTTTTATGCCAGTCTCATGATTACAGTAGGCACTGTATGGACGGTCCCATATCTTCCCGCACAAGGAAGAAAACTGCCTCTAGGACTGTCCCTACAGCTTTACAAGCCCCACTCCGAGAGGCAGTGGGACCTGATGGAGGAACAATCATGATTAAGGTGCCCTTTTCCACCACTGATCTAGGAGAATGGAGAAAAGTTGCAAGAGACTATAGAAGCGACCCGGTGAGTGTTACTAAGCATTTTCAGTTCATCGTAAAACAACATAATCCAGACTGGAAAGATATACAGTTGCTCTTAGAGTATATGACAGAAACAGAAAAGCAATTAATTTTGAAAACAGCAGAGAATTTAGCTGAAGACCATTACAAGATCACGGGGGGGGATGTCAAAGAATATTTCCCCTCCGAGACCCAAAATGGGACGCTAATAAATCTGCCCATATGGAGAGGCTACAGGAATATCAAGACTGGATTTTGAAGGGAATGGAAAGGGCTATTCCCAAAACCACAAACTGGTCAGCTCTATATGCAGTTAAACAAGGTCCTTCTGAGTCCCCATCCGAGTTCCTGGATCGATTGAGGGATGTAATGCGCCATAGCACACCGCTGGATCCTGGGTCAGAGGTAGGAATACAACAAATAGTCTCCCTGTTCTTGGGTCAGTCTACGGGGGACATTAGGCACAAACTCCAGAAGCTGCGCCCTACAGAAGGTAGAAATCTGGAAGTGTTGCTGGGTGAAGCGTGGAGAGTATTTAGTAATAGAGAGGAAGAATATAGACAAGGGCAAAGAAGAAGGATAGCAGTTGTCAGGGAAGAGGAGGAAGGGAGGCCTAGACGAGAACCATCTTGATTAGGTAAGGATCAATGTGCGTTGTGTAAGAAATTTGGTCATTGGAAAGGAGGATGTCCAAGAAACAAGGCAAAGAGGCGAAGCCAGCAGACAGGAAGAATAGTAGCCCATGTGAAAAAGGATTGACAGGGACCTGGGGAATGTACCCTAGCAGATCCACTGGTTATAATGAGGCTGGGGAAGGAAGAACAAGAAGTAGAATTTTTGGTTGACACAGGGGCAACATACTCGGTTTTAAATCAAGCCTTGATGCCCCTGGGAAATGACTATATCATGGTAAAAGCAGCGACTGGCCAAAGTGAAAAGGCATATTTTTGTAAACCTTTGAAGTATAAATTGGGAAAACAATGGGGTATCCACAAATTCCTACATAGGCCCAACTCCCCAAAGCCACTTTTGGGAAGAGATTTGTTAGAACAATTGGGTGCAAAAATTACATTTGAAAAAGGAGAAATTACTCTGGAAGTAAAAGATCAGCAATATATCCAGATACTGGGTCTATTCTTAACCAGTCTGCCCGCAGAAGGGAAGGTAAGGAAGGAATTCGGCCAGTGATTGGAAGATTTTTATAAATAGGATTACTGAAAAACTGTGAGTCTGATTTCAACACCCCTGTATTACCTGTTCGTAAACCTGACGGGTTGTATAGTGTGGTCCAGGATCTACGGGCCGTAAATAAAATAACTGAGGACCTTTACCCCGTAGTAGCAAATCCATATACCCTGTTGACCTTATTAACACCTGAACTAACTTGGTTTACTGTTTTAGATCTGAAGGATGCCTTCTTTTGCCTCCCTCTCCATGAAGCCAGCCAAAAATGATTTGCGTTTGAATGGGAAAACCCCAAAAGTGGTCGCAAGACTCAGCTCACTTGGACGGTGTTGCCACAAGGATTTACGAACAGTCTACCATCTTTGGCAATCAGCTCGCAAAAGACTTGGAATCTTGGGAAATACCATCTGGAGAAAGGAAACTGTTACGATGCGATGGTATGATCTGGACGGGCAAAGAGAGCACACGAGCCTTTGAGCTACTAAAGAAAGCTTTGGTGTCGGCTCCGGCCTTAGAGCTCCCCGATGTGAGTAAACCGTTTTTTTCTCTTTTCCCACGAGAAACAGGGAATTGCTCTGGGAATATTAGCACAAGATCTGGGCCCCTATCGACGAGCAGTTACCTACTTTTCCAAACAGTTAGACGCAACTGCGAAGGGTTGGCCTGGATGCTTGAGAGCAATTACAGCTGTAATATTGAATGTACAGGAAGCCCGAAAATTTACTCTGGGCCAGAAGATGACTGTTTTAGTGTCTCACACAGTGTCCGCAGTGCTGGACGCAAAGGGTGGGCACTGGCTTTCTCCACAAAGATCCCTGAGATATCAGGCTATACTGATAGAACAGGATGATGTGGAGGTCGTAGTTACTAACATTGTCAACCCAGCTTCTTTCCTTAGTGGAAACACGGGAGAACCAGCGCATCATGACTGTTTGGAGACTATTGAAACAACGTACGCAAACCGACCAGATCTAAAAGACAACCCTATGGAAAGCGGAGAAAACTGGTTCACAGGTGGAAGCAGCTATGTCCTGAGTGGTAAAAGACACGTGGGATATGCCATTACCACTAGTCAAGAAATAATAGACCTTTGCCCATAAATACCTCTGCACAGAGCGCAGAAATAATTGCTCTGACCCGAGCCTTGGAAGTGGCTCAAGGCAAAGTTGTGAATATTTATACAGACTCCAGATATGCCTTCGGAGTTGTGCACGTGCATGGAACAATCTAGGAGGAAAGAGGGTTACTGAGCTCTCAAGGGAAAACTATTAAGCATGCAAAAGAGATTTTGAGACTGTTGAAAGCAGTCCAACTTGCTGAGAAGGTGGCGATTATGCATGTTAAGGCTCACCGGAAAGTGAGCTCGGAATTGGAGAGAGGAAATGAGCTGGTGGACAGAGGCAAAACAGGTAGCTAAAACAGAGATAAAACCAGAAGGAGCTTTAGTCCCTGACGGCAAATCTCCCTAGAAGGTAAGCCAAAATATACCGAGGAAGATCAAAACCTTATCACAGATCTGGAAGGGTCATATAACAAAGAAGGGTGGGCTTATACCCCACAAGGAAAAGTGGTTATTCCCTCCTGCCTAATATGGCATTTGGTAAGGGAAGAACTTAGGAAAAGGCATTGGGAGATGGAGACTCTATATAAACATTTAATTAGAGAAAGTGTGGCCAGAAATTTGTATACTATGGTGAGACAGGTAACTCAACAACGTGATCTTTGCCTCCAAACTAATCCCAAGAATACCGCCAAGGCAGAAATGGGCCAGATTGGGAAAGACAATGGGCCTGGGCAACAATGACAGATTGATTTTATAGAACTTCCAAGAAAAGGGGGGTATCGATATTTATTGGTATTAACTGATACCTTTTCAGGTTGGCCAGAGGCATTCCCAAGCAGAACAGCTAAAGCTCGGGAGACAGCTAAAGCATTGATACAAGAGATAATACCA